>NW_020949351.1:7464256-7473272 GCF_900497805.2 Vombatus ursinus
ATAGATAGATAGATAGATAGATAGATAGATAGATAGATAGATAGATAAAGGGGACAGGGTGAGTTGAAGATGAAAGGGTCATATCTAGAGAATAAAATTAAGGCGTGAGAGAAGATTATACTAGGAGAAGGAGAAAGGGAGAGGTAAAACAGGGTAAATTATTTCACAAAAAACAGAAAAGTTAAGGCTCTTACAGTGGAGGGGAAATGGGGGAAGGTGAGAGGAAATGAGTGAATCTTATTCTCATAGGATTTGGCTTAAGGAGGGAACAAAATACACACTCAATTGGGTATCAAAATCTATCTTACCCTACAGGAAAATAGGGGGACAAGGGGACAAGAGAGCAGGGAAATGATAGAGAGGAGGGCAGATTGGGAAAGGGGATAATCAAGAGCAAACAATTTTGAGGAGGGACAGGGTCAAAAGAAAGAATAGAATAAGTGGGGGAGCAGGATAGGATTAAGGGAAACAGAGTTAATTTTTCACAACATGACTACTATGGAAGTGTTTTGCATAACTGCAAATGTACAACCTATATTGAGTTGCTTGCCTTTTCAATGAGAGTGGGTGGGGAGGGAGGAAGTTTTAAAAAACATATGTTTAAAAAAATGTTTTCACATGCAACTGGCAAATAAGAAATACAGGAAATACAGTACAGAAATCTATCCGGCCCTACAGGAAAATAGGAGAAGGGGATAAGAGAAGGGGGGGAGAGATAGAAGGGAAGGCAGACTAGGGGAAGGGGTATTCAGAATGCATGCCATCTTGGGGTGGGGGAGGGGAGAGATGGGGTGAAAATTTGGAACTCAAAATCTTGTGGAAATAAATGTTGAAAACTCAAAATAAATACAAAAACAAAAAAAATTTTGATTTCCTCACAATTCTATCGACTCCAATACATATAGACCTTTCTCTTTATAAACTCAATCTCATACAACTGTTTTCCCAAGCATTACTATTGTTATTTCTACTTCCTCTAAAAGCATCACGTGGACTGTGCTATTAGGGTCCAAGGGTGTTGATTCTACTATCCTTAATGGAGAAATCAATTTATTATAATATTTTTGTAACTATTTTCTCCATTTCTCTCTAATTTCAATCTTTTCTCTATTTTCATTTTTGAATGTTATTGAAATGACTTTGCTTAATGGGATATCTTGTCAAGCTTTCTTTAGACTGATTTTAGCCACTATTTCTTCTTTCTGCTGTGTGAGATAACATTACTAAAAATCTTCTATCATCCTTCATAATAATTTACATATATATACACATATATATGTTTAATTCCTAGTAGAAATTATTATAATCAGTGTTGATGGTATTTCCATTGTACACTTCCCATTTAAAAAAAAATCAATAGCTTTGATTAGAGAAATGCAAATCAAAACAACTCTGAAGTACCACATCACACCTATCAGATTGGCCAACATGACAAAACAGGAAAATGATAAATGTTGGAGAAGATGTGGGGAAATTGGAACACTAATGCATTGTTGGTGGAGTTGTGAAATGATCCAACCATTTTGGAGAGCAATTTGGAACTATGCCTAAAGGGCTATAAAAATGTGCATACCCTTTGACCCAACAATAGCATTTCTAGGGCTATATCCCAAAGAGATCATACAAATGGGAAAAAGACCCACATGTACAAAAATATTCACAGCAGCTCTTTTTGTAGTGGCAAAGAATTGGAAATTGAGAGGATGCCCATCAATTGGGGAATGGCTGAGCAAGTTGTGGTATATGAATGTGATGGAATACTATTGTGTTATCAGAAATGATGAACAGGCTGACTTCAGAAAAACCTGGAAAGACTTCTATGGTCTGATGCTGAGTGAAGTGAGCAGAATCAAGAAAAGGTTGTACACAATAACAGCCACATTATGTGATTACTAATATTGATAAACTTAATGCTTCCCAGCAATAGAAGGACCTGAGACCAAAGGCCTCGTGATGGAAAATGCTATCCACATCCAAAGAAAGAACTATGGAAGTTGAATTGCTATTTTTTTTTCTCTTCTGTTGAGTTTTGTTTCTTCTTTCTGATGGTTCTTCTTTTGGTTTTAATTTTTACTTACAACATCACTAATGTGAAAATATGTTTAATAAGAATGTAAATGTATCACCTTTATCAGATTTTGCACCATCTTGGGGAGGGTGGTGGGGAGGAAGGGGGAGAAAAATTTAAACTCAAAAGCATATGGAAGTGATTATTGATAAATCAAAATAAATTAATGAAAAATAAATATTTTTAAAAATCAATAGCTTATTTAAATCATTGAGAGTCAAATCTTCTTAATTACATGCCTTGACTGTTTTCCCCATTACTATTCTTTTTTCTTTCTTATTGTAACTTCTGATCTTAGCTCTGACAAACTTATGACCTTACTATCCTCAAACATCTGGCTCTGGAATAATCCCCTATCCATAAGTTTTTTCATGTGTCTTAAAATACAGTCAGTGATTTTTATTCTTTTATTATGCTTTTTGGTGCTCATTATAACTAGCACCTACAGCTTTTTTTTTTTTAAGCTTTCAGGTTATATAAGTTTGAGTCCTCTGTATAATCTACAAATTTTAGCTTATTTCATATCCCTCAGCTTTTTCCTCTGGACTTTATTTCCCATAAATTTCTCCTGCTTTTAAAATTTTTCTTTAAAAATCACAAAGTATCAAAATTTATGTTGATTTGATTTGGAAGATCTTATCAAGTCTTCCATAGAATGTCTCTACCACTTTGTTCTCAGCCTTTGATGTTAGTGAATAAGCTGTAATTATTTTCATGGTGGATTTTTCGCATACTAATAATTAGTTTTGTAATGATAATTCATATGAAAATATATCATAAAGGTTTTGCCAATTTAACACCATTTTATTCTGTCACTAGGTAGAAGTTCTTTTTGTTGTTGTTTCTTAGTTGGTTGATTTATTTACATTCTTATGCTGCAGTTAAAGTGCTTAAAAAAAACAGCAAGACTGTGGCATCATTTTTTCACAGCATAACTTTTTTGTGTTCCAAAGATACATAAGTCATATGCTCTACATTATGCTATATGCTAATTATATGGGCTGTGTTTCATCTCTGTATTTATCTGACAGAGAAACAATGACAAAAAGAGCAACAACAATAATTGTAACTCACACTCAGAAAAAAAACATAAAGGTTTGCAAAGTACTTTCTGGGAATTAGAATTTTAAAATTAAAATTTTTAAAAATCAGCTTGTAGTTCACCTTGATATAATCAAACAGTCGAGGCAACAAAAAAATAATAATTAAAAGCTTATGCTCTTAATCACAAAAAAAATTATGTCTAAAACAATAAACTCCTAAAAAATAAAGTACATTGTTCATCTATTTTGTCTAAATCGGGAATGCAGATAAGCTATATTATTTGAGGTATATGTCTCTTAAGGGGCAGAGTGGTTTAGTTTATAAAAATTAGATTTGTACTTAGGAAGACCTGGGTTCAAGTTCTACCTTTGACCCATACTTACTCCATCAACCTCTCAGTGCTCTTAAGCAACTCTCTAAATTTCAGAGAAAATTTTATTCAAGTGGAGAAAGTTTTCTTTCTAGGGCTTCCCTACCATGATGAAATCATAGGTACTACCCTCACCCCCCTCAAAAAAACCATCTTTCTTATAATATTTGAGATATTTAAAAGTTATTCAAAGTAATTAGATTGAAATAGAAGTGTTGCCAAAATAAGTATCAAAGGAAGAAAAAATGTGAAATGCAAAAGTATGATTATATACTAGTGTGAAGAACACACCTGAAGGGGAGATGAAATGAAGCAGCATTTATTAAGTATATAAATATGCAAAGCACTGTGCTAAGTATTAAAGATACTAATAGAGAAGCAAGACAGCCTCTATACTCCAGGAGCTCTCATTCATATAGGGAGAGAAAATATACATAGGAGATTTCACCTACAAGTTAGGTGGAAATGTCCAGTTATCCTAAAGATATAATAGTGTGGTAGATGATAATGCATCTTCTTTAATATAATTTCCATTCATAATAGGATATTCATTTCTGATATTGAACCATTTGACAGCATGAAGGACCTGTGGTTGCAAGACTCTTTTTTTTTCCAGGTCTTTAATAGCTGTGGTAGCTGAGGTGGCAGGGGCTATAGCACCAGCATAGCCAATTGACAGACTACATCTCCCCAAAGCTGCTTCATTGGATGAAGGGAACTCTGGCCTGACTGGAAGCTGTGAATAATGCTGCTATTCCCAGTGCTCTTGGCCTTCTCCCTGCATAGAACTTAAATAACCTCTTTTCCCAGTTTTACTCAAGACAGCCTTACTTGCTCAAGATTTTGTTATAGATATACAAAACAATCTGTAACCTGATTTAATTTTTTTAAAGGACTTTTCTATCACAAAATGATTGTCCCCTAAGCCAGAGGACCTGACTGATCTTTCCAAAGACCTAGCTTAGTTATTGCTTCATGTGGGTGGAGCTTCTCTCCCTATTCACTCACCCTTCCTTCACAGAGGTGTGGTTTTCTTTTCAAGTTCTGATTTCTGCCTCCTGGGGAGGACAACATGGTTTGTGATTATTGTTATTATTTAAATGAGGAATATCTGTGTCTAAGTAACACTTTTGCTAGACTTATAAAAGTCTAATACCAGTGTCCCCACTTTGCCCTAATGGCTTCCACTCCCATGTCCAACACTTTTATTGGAACTAAATATCTGCTCTTTAAAACATGCAATGCTTTCTTTCTCTTCCTTTCATCCATATACAGGAGCATTAAATAAAATATGAAACAAAAACACCTCAAGTTTATCTTAGATAGCATCTTTATTACACACCAGGAACTTGGGTAATAAAGCAAACTTTTAAAGGAATGAAAGAACATTCCTACAATCCTAGCTTCTCTTTTAGAGATGCTGGAGATGGATAAAGGGGATGGTAAATTTAAATGAATAAATAAATAATCCATGGCAACATTTATGTATCTTCTGGGAGAGAGTTAAAAAAAGGGAGAAAGCATGGATCACTAGTCTCTCTGTAGCCTATATGATAGAGCTAACTGTGCTATCTAGATCTCAGTCATCTACTCTCTATGGCTTTCTCCTTGAGTCTCTTGGGATAAATAAATGCTAGTTACTGTTGTTATCATTATCTTTATCATTATATCTTGCTTTTTAGGTCTTCTTGCAATTTCCCCTTCCTCTATTGCTCATCAGGGTTAAGAAGGGAGACAGAACTAGGGACTGACTCATTCTCCTTCATCCATAAACACAGGTACTTACCCTAAATCTCTTAAATTATTCTTGAGTCAAAACTATAGGCCTGATCAAAGATAGTTCATTTTTTTAATTCATTTTTTTTTCTTCAACATCTACATTTTCTTTTCTTGTTCTTTTAGAATGCTGCATTATTTTTATTTTGTAGGGCTATCCGCAAAGGGTTATGTAATCCAAACTACTTAAACTTAAAAAGTGTGTATGATATTCATTTAAGAAATACAAGAGAAATTTAGGCCTATAGAGAATCATCCCTTCACTCACTTTAAAAAATGAGAAAACCAAGACTTAGAGAGGTCAATTGACTTACTCAAGCTTGTACAGATAATTAATAACCTAATATTAGAATTAATACTAGAATCTGAGTCTCTGAACTATGGATTACTGAAATGATGTCTGCACATCTCATTAAAATATGATACCCTGAAATTTAAATTTGTAAGAGAATGCTTTTTATGTAACACATGGCTGGTTTTCTTTTCCCTTCCTTCCTTTCCCCTCTCTTTTCCTTCAGTTTTCTTTATCTCCCTCTAACTCTTTTCTCTTCTCCTCTTTTCCTCCATCTCTGTCTTGTCCTCTACTTCTATTCTTTTATCCTTTCCTTCAGTTTGTTTCACCATAAATATTATCTTTCAAATTAAAGGAAACAGAGCATACTTGAATTAAATTTCTCATTTCATCATTACTTGATCATATTGGGTATCTCAAAAGTCTTACTAAAGCTTCAAGCTATTAAATACTTATAAGTTTTATAATAATATAGATATGGATTTTGACCTTGAATAGCTACAAAAGTACATAAGAAATATATTATGAACATACCCAGTACCACTAAACTTTAAGCAAATAAATATTTACATAAAGGAATGCTTTTCAAATTTATGATGAATACTGAAATGGGCTTTCATTTATCCCCAGTGCCTTGCACAGTAAGTTCTCTTATGCATAGTAGGTGCTTAATAAATGGTTATGGACCTGAATGAAATGTAGGATATTTATAAGGTATAATTAGCTACTGTTGTGATTCAACTAACAAAAATATAATCAAAGTCATCATAGTACTATTATAATCAGAAAGTGGTGATGATATCATGAATGAAAATAAATAGTGTTAGAAAAATAAACAAATACACTTTCTGGGCACCTTAGAGTAACAGTTAATTTCAAAAGTTCTGTAGAGTGTCCTATTCACATTATGAGCATTCAAACTACATAAATCTAAAAAGATAATTGAAATGCTGTTCAAAACTCACCATCTACAAGATATATTCCTGTTACTGTACAGGGACTATATGCATTTTCCAGTTTAGTGAATTATTTTAATTGCTTTCTGGCAAATTAACCCCCATTATTTCATTAAGTGAAGCAGCTACTACAGATTGACTTTAAGTGGCAATAGGAAAGACCATGAAAAGTTTAAAAATGGACCTTTATCAAAGGTTGCCCATAAAGAATAATGCAGTCACTTTGTGTCAGATTCCATTTATTGAGAATACACTTTTATTAATCAGTCCAACCTAGGGAAACATCTTTAATAAATTAAAAGGATGGCAAGCTCATTATATTCTCAGACCTCTGAGGGACTGTTATTAGAATTTATAAAATAACATCTACTAGGCACTTTTGATTTGAAATAGGAACAAAAAACTGCCTTTCCACAGTTAAGTGTAACTTGAATGAACTTTTCTCTGTGTAATATAAGATGCTGGTGGCTAATTCTGCTTAAAAAATTTTTTTTATAAACATTCCCAGGATTTTTGACTGAAATGTCTAAAGAGAAAGCAATTTCTACCTATTACTTTGAAGCCACATTCTCTTAGGTCTTGTAAAAAAAATAGTTTGTCAATTCTTTGACAAAAGTACACATCAACCTGTTTACAAACATATGCTTTTCCCTTATTATTTGTTTCAGTGAGTGTGATAGCAGCTTTATTTAGTGCTTTCCAGGGTGGCAATGATAATTATATTCCATATTGCCAACATTACTTTTTTTTTTTCTCCCAGACAACTGCATGCCCCAAATATAGCCCATAAGTGATGTCAGTTTGCCAGTCTTCTTTTTTAAAGATAATATCATTTCCTCTATAACAAAGGGAGTAGTGTTTCTAGTCTAGATGCCATCTAACCTGTTTTTCTATGCTATTAATTTGTGTTTACTAGTTTCATTTCTTTAGAGTCCTAAGAGTCTTTTTCATTATTTTATTAAATTCAAAACATGAAGTTTGAAAACGTTAGAATTCCTCACTCTTTAATATCCAATTTTGATTTTTCTACCTCCACATTTCACATCCATCTTCTACTCTCTCATATAATCGAGTTGAAGCCCTCATCATCAGTCCCCTAGCCTAATGTAGTAACCTAATTTATTTCTCTACTGTTATGCAAAATTATATTTCTAAAGTTCAGGTTCAACTATATCAATTCCCTATTTGAGAAAGTTTAATAAATCACTGAATCTAAGAGTTGTGAGGGACTACAGAAGTCCCATTTTCCAAACTCTACCTAAACAAGGATTGCCCACACAAAAACCTAACAGTTGGTCCTCTAATTTGAGTACAGAATCACTGAATTTCAGAGTTGTAAGGTACCTTTGTTTGAAGATTTCAAATGATGGATAACCTATACCTTCTGAGTTCTTCCTAAAATTGTAGGAAGTTGTCCCTTATATCAAACCTAAATTGATTCTCTACAAATTCCAGGGATTATTCTTAGCTTGACCTGGGGAGGCCAGGAAAAAATATAAGCCCTTTTCCCCAGAACAAACTTTGTGAATACAGAAATCATGTTCTTCCTATTTCAACATATTTTATTTTCAATTCTAATATTTCCCAATTACTTCACCACATGACATTAACTCAATGACTCCTCCTAGGTAATCTCTTTATAAAATGTGGAATTCAAAACAGAAGGAAAAACATTATTCCAAATGTCATGTGAAAATGATAGTCTTTTTGGACGCTGACTATGTCATTTACTGGGTTAACTATCACTTCTTGCTTTATATTATATGAAAATTTGACAAACATGTCATTCTTAGGTCTATCTAAACCTTTGATTAAAAACTTTAAAGATATAGTTCCAAGCAACAAGTCTTTGGGACATTATACTTGAGACTTCCTTCTAATCCCCCTCACCTACCTACTATATATTCAATTTGACAAAAGTTCATTAAGGACTACTCTTTGGTTTTCTGTTTCTCTGTTTATATTTTTAAAGACTGGTTCTGCATATATTATGTACGTTGGTAGTGTAGTGGCCATTTACTACTCTATTCCCCTACTATACACATAAGAATTGGTCAATTTTCAGCCTGGGCCAATTTGAATCTCAGAAGACAGTCTGGTAGGCCCCACTTCTGTGGGTTCATCACATTATTTCTGTACTTACTATAGATATTTGATTGGCTTAGCCCTACTGTAACTCAGAACTCCTGAATTCAAAAGATCGTCGGCCTCAGCCATGCTCAGAAACTAGGATTGCAGTAATATACAACCACACCTGGTATCCAATCGTATTTTGAATCCACCCAATAGTACTATTATCTAAAGAACTTCTATCTAGTACACAGGCATAACAGCATAAAACCTTATGGCTATGATGAGCAGTATGGAAGGTACTAAATATTTTTTGCTCATTCCTCCCTTTTGGAAGGAGGAAAAAAGAAAGAGAGAGAAAGAGAGAGAAAGGAAGGGAGGGAGGAATGGAGGAAGAAAGAAAGAAAGAAAGAAAGAAAGAAAGAAAGAAAGAAAGAAAG
>NW_020949351.1:7473282-7476291 GCF_900497805.2 Vombatus ursinus
AAGAAAGAAAGAAAGAAAGAAAGAAAGAAAGAAAGAAAGAAAGAAAGAAAGAAAGAAAGAAAGAAAGAAAGAAAGAAAGAAAGAAAGAAAGAAAGAAAGGAAGGAAGACAGAAAGGAAGGAAGGAAGGAAGGAAGGAAGGAAGGAAGGAAGGAAGGTGGTGGAAGAGAAAGGGAGGGAGGAAGGAAGCATTTAAGTGCCTACTATTTGCCAAACATTTTACAAAAATTATCTGGAATGTAGGTGTTTTTATTATCCCTATTTTGGAGTTGAGGAAACTGAGCCAAAGAGAGGTTAAATTATTTGCTTAGAGTCACACAACTACTGTTTGTGTTCAGTTTTGAACTCAGCTTTGCCTGCCTCCTAGGCCCAGTGCTCTATTCACTGTACCATTTACTATGAATAGAGCTGAATCTCATGCCATCTTTATTAGTTAAATAGTCCTCTCTTGTTTTCACTCTGACTCACTTCCTTTCTGTACTAGGGGCTGAAATATGAATCAACTAGCTAAAATTATTGGATCAATTTTCATCAGTAGTAATATTATGGCACTCATATGATTCCTTTATGTATGGCTCTCTTCTAATATAAACACGCATGTATCTATATGCGCATGTATATGTATATATATACACACAGTTTGTGTGTGTGTGTGTGTGTGTGTGTGTGTGTGTGTGTGTATTCCCTTGGGTTCATATGTTCTCTTTTTTTGGAGTTTGTATCAGATAGAAAGATTGTGGCCCAATTACACTAGGTCAAAGATCCAAATTAGGAAAATTTCTAGCATTTTAATGAAAATTTGGTTCTCTGCCCTAATTTAAACCTCTTATTTCCAGTACATTTCTAGATTCTTGATATTTAAAATCGTATCAAGATATAGGAAATAATGAAAAGAAGTAAACAAATTATATTACAGTGTCTATTGCTAGATAGGCATGGGAAAGGGACAATGGGGAAAGAAGAGATATTTTGTAACTTTTTTTCGGTCACTGAAGTAGAGAATAACAATTAGCAATTTCAGTCTGAGGCCTTTATTCAGATATGCCTCCAGGGACTCAATGGTCCAACTTGATTGCTCCCTTCTCTGTAATAGATCAAATCTCCATTCAATATTTCCTTTTATCTATTGCTCCTGTTTCACTGATTCTTTCTAGAATGACTCTTTAAGTTACAGAATGAGATAGGGATATCAACTTTCTGCTCTTTTTCAGTCTAACTTCTTATAGGCAATGTGAGTCTCTTTATAAAATTTTCAGGTGTGACTCAAATATCATTTCTAGATCAAAGATTGCAATAGTCTACATCAGAGGTATCAAACACATGGCCACCATTCCTGAACCAGATTAAAGTATAACTGGGAAATAGTTAACAAAATAAGTAAAAAATACAATAGTACATAGTTAATGTTAATGTATGGTTTCCCAAGTCAATATGTGACAGCTGATTTTTTATTGAGTTTGACGATACTGGTCTACATCACTCTCAGAGCTTCCAGGTAATACTTGTTCCTGTGAACTACAAATCTCAGAAAGCTAGTCAGTTTTCAATCTTCTTATTATAATATGATGAAAAGTCTTGACAAATGCCTTTGTAACTTGAGTGTGAAATGATTGTTAGAATACTATACTTGATAATCAGACCAGTTTTAATCTTGATTTCTCTCAAATAACCTCAAGATGATTCAGTTTTTACCTTTATAAAAATAAATCTATCAATATTGGAACTTATTTCATTTTTGGCTCTACTTAAAATATATTTGAGTTAACTCATCTGCAAGAAACATGCTGCTAACTAACAGATGATCAAAAAATATATACCTTAGAGCACATAAAGAACAGAATTAAAACTGGCTTCCAAGCCCCAGTCACCAAAGCCAAGCCACATCTTCCTTTCATATTCTCAGAGTAGAACAATCCTCATCCCCATATGAATAAACTAATAATAGTACTAGCTAACATTTAGCCTGGTGTGCTGTAGTACATGGGGTCAGGAAGAGATGGACAGGACTGAATGTCTGAACAACAGCAACAAAACATTTATATCATGTTTACTAGGTTCCAGGCACTCTGCTAAGTGCTTCACAATCATTATCTTATTTGATCCTCACAACAACCCTATGAAGCAAGTACTATTGTTATCTCCATTTTAAAGATGAGGATAATGAGGCAAAAATAGGTTAAGTGACTAGCCCAGTGTCATATAGGTAATAATTGTCTGAGGTCATATTTGAACTCAGATTCCTGACTCTAGGCCCACTCCTGTATTCATTTGAAGACCTAACTTCCTCTCTCTCTCCCTCTCTCTCTCTTTCTCTCTCTCTCTCTCTCTCTCTCTCTCTCTCTCTCTCTCTCTCTCTCTCTCCGTATATGCAGACACACACATATACACACATATACACATATATACACAAATACTACATACACACACACACACACACACACACACACATATATATATATATAAATATATATAGTTTCTGTCTTTTTTCTGACTACCTCTGTTCTTCTTCATTTGGCACCTATGCCCAAGCATAATGGAAGATACTACATTGAATCAGATGAATTTGTTGCTTATCATGTACTGAAATTGTTAGGGCAATCCTCATTTTTGTATATTCTCTTTCTCAGTAGAAGAAATGAATGTGGTTTGTCATCACCCTTTCTATTTGGCTCTCAAGAATAATTTTGTTTAGACTATATCTTCAAGCTTCCAGCTTTGAGAAAGAAGATGGGAGAGGCCAACTCCACTTCAGGTCGCTGAAGGAAAAAAACTCTAGGAAGTCATGAGAGGGGAAAGTGGTGTCCATCATGCCCCTATTCCTAGCTTGCTACTCTAGAGACTTCAGGAAATTCCCTTTGGGTAAAATCTAGAACTCTCTTAATTGAGCTGTTACCTCACTCCCAATAGGAAAGCTCCTTCGCTCTGTATTGTCTGATATAGATAAATAGATAGATAGATAGATAGATAGATAGATAGATAGATAGATAGATAGATAGATAGATAGATAGATA
>NW_020949351.1:7476301-7562451 GCF_900497805.2 Vombatus ursinus
ATAGATAGATAGATAGATAGATAGATAGATAGATAGATAGATAGATATACAGGTATCTATAACTCAAGAGATAGATAGACATAGATATAGATAGCTATCTCTACCTATTTACTTTCTATTTATCTTTCTATGAATATCTTCTCTGATTTCTGTTTTGCTACAATTTGGATAAATGTTCTTCGTTCTTAGTTATGTGTGCTCATTGTAGAACTAGTATTTGGTAGAAAAAGGATCAAGCCTTGGATATGGAGTTCCCCTTCCCTCCAATAATGAGAAATAGCAATCAGAAGTAAGATTGAACCTGATCATATCTTCTAGACCAATAATATTTAAGCAAGCTGATAGATATACTTTTAGCCTGGTACCCCTTCTTTCTGAGAACAGAGAGGCCTCTAGCCCCAATTTCCTCCTCTTCTTCCTGGAAGAAATCAAAGTCTCCTTTGGAGAATGACTGGGGGAGAAGAGGCTAGTGATGTCTATTCTGCCTCTCTTTGAGCCATACAATATCCTTGTACTACATGTGGGGAGAAGGACCTCACAATATGTGAAATTTTAATACATATGGGATCTTATTACATCAAAAATGATGATTTTCTTCAATTTATGAACAAAACAACTGAGCTTCCAATGGTACTTTCTCCACGGTGCCCACATGAGAACTCACCATTGTTATAAAACTGTTAACTCAACAGAGTGACACTGAAGATGGTCACATGCTAGAGCCTTTCTCTATCATCTTAGGATGTGGCCAGCTACACTATATATTGTAATAAACTTAAGCATTTTATTGTCACAGTAGTATAATTATCATGTAATTACCATGTAGAGAATATTTGCTATGAAATGTTACAAAAAGAGTAATATATAGTTATCACTGGGAATGAAGCTGGAAGAGAGTGGTAAACTCCGCCTTAGCCTAAATTACAGCAAGAAATCAAGAATTAAAAAGGCATTATAAACATTGCAGAACTAGAAGAGAGAATTTCAATTCTGAAAAAAAATCTTTATTTTGATAAAGTTGGTTCCTTGAATCCCATTTGTCCCCAAACCAATCCCCCTACTGTTTCAAATTTTCACTATTACTTGCTTTTTGGAGTTTGAGTATTGGCTCAAGATGGTTTCTATTAAAATGTGCAATTGGTGACAGAAATTTGTTTATCAGATTAGTCATTCTTTGGAAAGACTAGGACTCAGGGTAGATACATTTTTCTGAGAGTCAGAAAAGGGGAATGGTGAAAGTTTTTGAGTCTAGGATAGCAAAGTGTGGTCATGTAGATGAACAAGCAGCAAAAAGAAAAACAGTGGTTTAGAGCAGCTCAGAGGTGTCCACGGTGGGAAAAGAGACAGAAAGACAGCCAGACAGAGGCACAGACAGACACAGAAACAAAGATGTCAAAAGAGGAGGGAGATATCAAAGATCAACTACTTCACAATTGTGCCTACCCACACATTCCCTTTCTAAATCTGAATTTGCTCTATATAAAGTGAATATATTTCCACAATCTCTTTTACAAAGTTGTTTTGAAGAAAACTCTTCAGAAACATTAAAGTATTATGTAAGCATAAACTCTTATTTAACCAGGACTAGAAATCTTTGCTAAAAGTACTTAAGGAAAACTTTTAGGGGCTTTCCTTTTGAATCAAGAAAGCAGATTTTTACAAACTACAAATGAAATTGAAAGGTGCTAAGAAAAAAAATGAAAACAATTCCCTCCTCATTATAGTCTTCAAAGCCTATGGATTATTCTAAACTTGACCAAATATCATTAGAATACTGCAGCTGAATCTTGTCACACAATGTGTTCTATCTCCATTGACAATGAGTAATAGAAGAAAGAAAAGTCCATTATTTCAGTTACCTCATGGTTGCATTACATTAATATCCAACATTAAAGTGGCATCAGAAGATGTATTAACATGCTCCATCACTGGAGTGATGGGCAGTAGCACCTATGATGTGCTAGTTAAAATCATTGTCAGTGTAATATGGCTGTAATGCTACTATGTTGATGACTTGGAGTAATATATTATTCAGGAAATACCATGCTGATTACATGCTACTATAATATATCATTAATCTGGCATCACTGTGAAGATATATAAGTATAATTTATAATGAGACAAAGGGAAAGGTGACAGCAAGGCTTTCCTCATAAGTAATCTCCATTAAGTGCTTGATTTTGAAAACTTTATTCTAAGTACTTAAGGGAGAAGCTTGGAAGAAAAATGGGATGTAAGAAATACTTCAGTCACCCAAAGAAAGAAAAAATAGAATATATTTATAGTAAGATAAAAAAATGTAGCCTACTTACATCATGGAAAAATCAGACAATGTATTCTATTTTTTATTAGAAATTCTAGTTAAATTTAAATAAAATAAACCCAGATAGACTGTCATAGAAGCATAGAATCTCTAAGTTAGAAAGAAACTTATAGGTCACTAAAGCCACCTCTTCTGTGAAACATGACTATTTTCACAATATTATAGAATCATATAGATCTTAGAAATGGAAAGAATCTGAAAAGAACATCTGTTCCACCCACTCATTAGTATAAATCTTAGTTTCCAGATAAGGCAACTAAGATTCATAATTTTTAAATGATTTTCCAAATCTCACAAAGATAATGAGTGGAAAGCTTTCCTGTTGCATGGTTCACTTTTCATTCCACTATATCATACATGCTCAACAAGACTCTCTTTAAATACACCTAGTGATGGTCTACCTTAAAGCAAACCATTACATTTTCAAACATATTGAATGTTTAGTAAATTCTTCAATTTTGAAGGTAATACTTTTAACTGCTACCCATTGATGTTAGTTTTCATTTCTGCTATCATTTAGAATAAAAGTATTCATTCTTCTACTTGATAACTCTCCAAATAGCTACAGAAACCAATCAGAACTCCCCTCAAGTCCAGTTAAAATAGTGTCTCAGATGAAAGATAACATCTCAGGTGTGGTCTGATCAGGACACAGTTGGATTATCTCTTTCCTTGTTCTGATTTTGCTTTTTGAGGAATGATCTTAGGAGAAAACCTAAGATCAAATTTACATTTTTGACAGGCACATTATACCATTGACTCATATTGTATTTTTAGGATACTAAAATCACCAGATTTTTTTCCCTATTATTGCAACTTTTTAACCATTTCTCTTAATTTAGTGCCTTCCCTCTGTTAGTTACTTTCTATTTTTTTCCTTTATAGGCAGCTAAGTGGTTCAGTGGATAGAACCTGAGCCTCTAGTCAGGAAAATTCATCTTCCTGAGTTCAAATCTGTCCTCAAACCCTTACTTACTGGCTGTGTGATCCTGGGCAAGTCACTTAACCTTGTTTGCCTCAGTTCCTCATCTCTAAAATGAACTAGAGAAGAAAATGGCAAATCATTCCAGTATTCTTTCCAAGAAAATCCCAAATAGGGTCATAAAGAGTTTGTTATATTTGGTCTATTATTTTAGTCTTTGAAAAATCATTTTGGATCCCAATTTTCTTTATCTATTATCATATTGACAGCATACCATATATATCTTCATTCATAACATAATAGGGATATTAAAAGTAAATAGACTAGGACCAGTGTATTCCTGGGACCACTTTATAGGTTCACTGTAATCACCAATCTTTGCATATAGTTGTTCAACCAGTTCTAAATGCACCTAACTGTATAATTTCAAGTATGGATCTGTCACTTAGGCTCTAGTACCACATCAGAAAGTGAGCTGAATATGCCATAGACATTTCAAACTCAGCATGTATGAAATAAAACTCATTATCTTTCTCTCCAAACTCATTCCTCTTCAATACTTTCTTATTTTTTGTTAAGCTTACCTTCATTATTCCATTCTCTCTGGCTTGCAACCCGAATGTCATCCTGACTCTTTACTCTCCCTCATTCAAGGTTGTTCTAGAGCCACCTTGAACAGAGTTATAGGAAGTTGATTGTTAAGCTGGCTCTCAGAGAATTGATTATTAAATTTTCAGTATGAGCATTTAAACCTCAGAGATTAGCAACATTATTTATCCAGGCTTTATTTATTGTACTTTGCAAATTATCTAGACTTAAGAAAGTGAATGAAAAATGTTTAAAATACAGATTAAACTTAAAAGTTCATCATACATATTTTTCAGAGTTAATTGTTAAATACATACCAGCTCATCCTCTTTACCCCACATATCCAATCAGTTGTCAAATCTTGTCATTTCTTTCCCAATAACATTTCTAGCTGCTATTTCCTTCTTGATACTCACACAGATACTTTCTTAATTTATACCCTTATCACCTGTCACAATAGAAATTCTAAGAGACAGAGTTCTGAGCATGATCTATTTATTAGCAAAGCTAGCAATCACCAATAAATGGGATCAATGGCCTCTCATGATTAAAGACCTTCAGTTAGGGAAGTTAGATCTTTTACAGTACTTTACAAGATGATGTAGAACAATCTCAAGCAACATAGATGTGTCATCTTCTGATTGCCTAGACATTTCAATGAGAAAGTGAGATAAGCATCATCTTAACTTCTCTCCATTACATCATGGGGAGATGAGATGAGTTCTTAGGTGATGGGAGTAGTCCTCAAGTGATGAGCTTGATCTTTAACACAACAGTTTAGATTGATAAGATTGACCTTTAGGTTAATCAAGTTTCTCTGGAAAGTGGGTAATGGGTGAAGTTACAAGTGTGGGGGTACAAGTCACAATGTATGGATGAAGTTACAAGTCATGAGAGTGGATTGTGACCTAAGTGACTTGAGGTTATCTGAGTATACTTGCAAGAGTAAGGAACAGTGAGGGGGAACATTAAATCTAGCTTAATTAAGTTTAAAAAAAATAGAATTAAAAATCAATTTTCAATTTCACACACCTCTTGCATGAACTATTGAAATAGCCTCCACCCAATTGACAAAGTGATTTCCCTTAAGCATATGTTTCAACATCTCTGTCCACTGTTCAATGAATTCCAATAATTTGCTATTAGTGCCAGGATCATGTATTAACTCTTTCGTTTATCTTTTAGAACTTTTCCTAATCTGACACCAACTTTCCCTTCTAGCTAATGAGGTCTAGAGGATTAGGGGTCCTGGGACCCCAAGATCACGACATGCAGATCCTGCCCAAAAGAATTCAACCCAAGCCTTCTTTCAGCCAAAGACAAGGTTTATTAAAACATCTGTCATATTGGGCAGACTCTTAAGGAGTCTGAACATTAGTAAGCTATTGGCTAGATTATAAGAATCCAAGCAGTGGCTAGATTGTAAGAATCTGAGCATCTTAATGGAGACAAGATAGAATTTATATACAGAAAGACTATGGGAGGCATCTAGGAGTGGCCAAGTAGTCTATGAGATAATAGAACTTCAGGGACCTGAAGCCTAGATAAGATTAAGGGTGGGAAGTGGCCAGGGGACATAGGGAGGTCTAGGCTAGGTTAAGGGTAACAGAGAATTGGGAGATTGGGTGTAGCTGCAAAGAAAGGCCAGTTATAGCCTCAGGTGAACACCAGAGATTTGGCCATGTGGGAAAGTTCAGGGTTTTTCCTTTTTGGGGTCTACATCCCATCCTCATCATAGCTACATGACACTTTACTTCTCTCAACATAAATTTACTTGTCTGCAAATTTCCAGAACTCTCTTCTTCCTCATTTAACCTCCTGGTTTCCTTGCCTTTCTTCAAATGTCAGCTAAAAGTCCCACCTTTCTGCAAGAAACCTCTCTTGGTCTCTCTTAATTCTAATTCCTTCTCTCTGAGATTATCTCCAATTTATCATATGTATATATATGTGTGTGTGTGTGTGTATAATATATATATTATATGTGTGCATTTGTGTATGTATGTATGTAAGTTTGTGTATATATGTATGTATTCTTGTTTTTACATAGTTGTTAGTATTTTTTTCTCCTCAATTAGACCTTGAGATCTTTGAGGGTAGGGGACTGTTTTTGGTTTTCTTTTTCCCTCAGAGCTTAGCACATTACCTGGCACATAGGAACTTAATAAATGCTTGTTAACTTCACCCTGACATACCCAATGATCAAGACAAAGTGACCTTTTTTACTCTTCCTTAGACATAACACTTTATCTCTTCTCTTCATGCCTTTGTATTGGCTATGCCTGATACCTTGAACCAGCTTTTTTTTCTTATTTCTGCCTCTGAAATCCTTTTTACTTCAACAGCTGAAATACTACCTTTTGTATTAGATACTGAGTGATTTTCCCTAGCTGTAAGTGTCTCCCCAGCCCCAGAACCAAGGTAATTTTGTATATGTTTTGAATATATTCTATATATACACCTAAGTATTTTAATGTTGCTTTTCCCATTAGGATGCAGACTTCTTGAGGATAAAGTTGCTGTTGTTAACAACTCTTTGTGACCCTGTATACAATTTTCTTGGCAAAGATACTAGAGTGGTTTGTCATTTCTTTCTTCACCTCATTTTGTGGATGAGGAACCAAGACAAATATGGTTAAGTGATTTGCCCAGGGTCACACAGCTAGTTAGTGGTGAAGCCAGATTTTAACTCATGTAGATGAGTCTTCCTGACTTAGCTGCCCTAGAAGATAAGGACTTTAACTTTTTGTTCTTTTTTGTTGTATCCCCAGGAAGTAATTAATAGAAGTCTGTTAATTGGTTGATCATCTAGTCCTTGAGTGCAATCAAAGGAAAGGGGAAAAGGTCTATAAATTGACTTTCACTCTCTCCACTAGAAGGCCACAAATGAATTCTTTGACCAAAATACCCTGCCCTGCCCACCATTTCCTTATTTGTGTTGTATTCTCCATTAGATTAAAGCTCCTTGAAGGCAAGAGCTGTCTTGCTTTTGTATTTGTATCTCCACATTTTAGCACAAGTCTTTGAATATAATAAGCATATAATATGGCCTTTTTCTTCATTCATTCATTGATTCATTTTAATCTTATCCAAAAGTATATGGGGAAAGATTTTGACAAAAACTGTATTTTGTCTATGGCATTTCCCAGATACAAAAAGAGAAATGACAATAGTTTGACATGATTGATTCCTGATAAGCCAGTGTTGGCTTGAGGTAGTTACTACTTCCTTTTGTAAGTGCACAGAATTCATCCATTCTAGAATGTTGCCTAGATCAATTTCAAGTACACTGGTCTAAATTTTCTAAAATCTATCTCCCTCCCTTTTTAAAAATAGTCCCAGTGTTGTTTGTCTGATTTCAGTATTTTTCTCTTTGATACTCTAAATTATTTTAAATCTGTGTTCATATTTTATCTCCATAATAAAAGATAAGATCTTTTTTAGAGAAAATTGCATTTGCAGTATATTAAAACTTATTGCATTTAATCTGCTGTTGTTACAGTCATAAAATTCATAAATTCAATTGGGCTAGTGGAGACATATCATTCAGGCAAATCTTCATCTTTTCACTGGCCACAGCCTACAATTCAATTCAACAAATGGGGAAAGTATGATGTTTGAAAGGAATAATTGGTTGTTGCAGTGGCCCCTAGGAGAATTATGAGAAATTAACTCAACAGCATACAGGTAGATTCAGACAGTGGTCAATGTCCTGTAGGATGCATGAATTAGTATTATTATGTATGAGTATTGACTGAACCTCCCAAACACAGGTAAACTAGAATCTGGAATGCTATGCATCACTTTCAGAAGATCCTCAGTAAGCACACCCTTTTTCCAATGCTATATGAGTACTATAACCTTACCAACTTAATTTGGGTGGTATTTTTGTTTTGCTATAAGCTCATTCTTGTTGTTTTGATGAAATGTTGATGCCACATGAGTACTGAAATTATGTGCATGTGTGTTTGTGTGTGTAAACATATATATGCTCATATATACATACACACATACATGTCCATACATACATACATAATGTATAGGATGTATGTGTATAAAACAAATGTACTCACATTTGAATGATATATTTGAAGGTATGTCTACTTGTTACTTTTGATTTTAGAAATCTAAACAAGAGTATGTGAGACACATCACTCTTGGAAAGCAGATGCATTTTAGTTTAGTCTCTAAGTCCCCAGAGCTTAGTATTATGCCTTGCATCTAATAAATACTTAAGAAATATTTGTTGAATTATATTTTGTCATTTTCAGTCCCACAGCAAGGTTTAACAACTTCCTCAATAAAGGATCAGAAGGCTTGGAATATGATATGCCAGAGGACAAAAGAGCTAGAATTACAACCAAGAATCATCTACCCAGCAAAGCTAAGTATGCTTCAGGGAAAAACCAGTTATTTAATGATATAGAGGACTTTCTAGCATTCCTGATGAAAAGAGCAGAGTTAAATAGAAAATTTGACTTTCAAATAAAAGACTTCAGAGATGCATAAAAAGCTAAGTAGGAAAGAAAAATAAGGGATTCAATAAGATTAAACAGTTTACATTTCTACATGGGAAGATGAAACTTGTAACTCCTAAGAACTTTATCATTATAAGGCAGTTAAAAGGAGTATATATGTATGTGTATATGTATATATACATATATGCATATATATGCATATATACATATGCATATATATGCATATATACATATGCATATATGTGCATATATACATATGCATATATATGTATATATATGCATATGCATATATATGTATATATACATATGCATATATATGTATAGGCAGAGGACATGGGTGTGCTTTGAATATGATTGAATGATATCTAAAAAATAAAATAAAGGGTAAGAAAGAGGAATACACTGGGAGAAGGGGAAAGGGAAAGGTAGAATGGGTTAAATTATCTCACATAAAAGAAGTATAAAAGAGCTTTTACAGTGGAGGAGAAAATGGGGGAAGCAGGGGGAGAAGCCTGAAACTTACTCTCATTGGAAATGGTTCAAAGAAGGATTAATATCTGTCAGATTGACTGATATGACAGAAAAGGAAAATGACAAATGTTGGAGGGCATGTGGGAAAATTGAATCACTAATGCATTGTTGGTGTAGTTGTGAACTGATAAAACCATTTTAGAGAGCAATTTGAAACTATTCTATAAAACCATGCCTGTTCTTTGACCGAGCAATACCACTATTGGGTCTTTATCCCAAAGAGATAAAAAAGCAAATAGGAAAAAGACCTTCATATAAATTTCTTCTTATAACAGCTCTTTTTGTGGTGACAGAGAATTGAAAATTATGGGGATGTCCATCAGCTGTGCAATGACTAAATAAGGTGTTGTATACGATTTTGAAAGAATATTATTGTGCCATAAGAAATGATGAGCAGGATGCTCTCAGAAAAACCTGAAAGACCTACACAAACTGATGCAAAGTGAAATGAGCAGAATTAGGTGAACGTTGCATACAGTAATGCAATACTTTATGATGCCCATCTGTGAAGCTATTCTTAGTCATTATTCTCTTAACTATTCTCAGCCATAGAATGATCCAACACAATTCCAAAGAAAGAATGCTATTCAAGAAAAATGCTATTCATCTCCAGAGAAAGAATTGATGGAGTTTTAATACAGATCAAAGCATATTTTTTAAATTTTATTTTTTTAGTCTGTTTTCTCTCACAAAATGACTAATAATGGAGATATGCTTTGTATGATTGCACATGTATAATCTATATCAAATTGCTTGCCCTCTTAATAAGAAACGAAGAAAGGGAGGCAGGGAAGAAGTGAATACAGAAACCACAATTTAAAAAATGAATTATAAAAATATTTTACATGAAATTGGAAAATAGAATATTAAATAAATCTTTAAAAAAGAATTGAGGGACATCTAAGTGGTGCAGTGGATAGAGCACTGGCCCTGGAGTAAGGAGGACCTGAGTTCAAATCCGGCCTCAGACACATAACACTTAATATTTGTGTGACTCTGGGTGAGTCACTTAACCCCAATTGCCTCACCAAAAAAAAAAAAAAGAAGAAGAAGAAGAAGAAGAATTGAGTTCAAATAGGAGCTGATAAAGAGAATACTGTAATATATTCCATTTTTCACAATTTTGGGTGAGTTAGTGACTGTCACTGTAATACTTAGAATGTTTGTAGGTGCTTAATACTTGCTTGATTAATTAAACTAAATTGAATTGGTGTTGACTTAAATAGTTGAAGTGCTTTATCTCTAAATTCAGAGTGAAAGACATTATCCCTTACTAAAGTAATGTAATAATGGTAATTTTTATAGTTATAATAACTCACATATAAAGTTGTAGAATTGCAAATCACATAACTGAGAAACATAGAAAAGAAAAAGTTTGGGTATAGGATCTCTTCTGGTGTCTTCTCTGTATAATACTGGCCTTGATACTGGTCAGTAAGATTTCAGAGTTGACAAGAAGTTTGAAATCAAGAAGAAAGTTCTTGTCATTATTATGGTGCTGAATGTGTGTGTTAAATGCTATTGTGCAAGTTTAACAGACAGCAAAAAATAATTTGGCTCAAGAGATTGGATGTGAGCTGCCATATCAAACCCCAGTTGTGTGTTGACTCTAGGGAGAGTATTGAATCTTTGGATAAAATGAGCTTCATGTCTCTTATAAATATGTCTGTGTTCTCTGTTTTAGGGAAGGCTTTGCATTTCGCAATCTTCCCCAAAAACTGCAACTGTTCAATAATTAGTGGTAGAAATGCTATATTAGAAGCTAATCCAAAACTCCTGGGTTTATTTACTGAGAAAACATGACAATGAAAGCTTCTGGCCACCACTTACAGTAACAGATCATCAACAGTTTGTCAACCTATCAAAAAAGCAAATAGGGCAAAAATTATTTCATTCACTTTTGTGCCTGCCAGCAACTTCCCAAAGGCTAATCCAAACCCCACTACAATAATGCCTTTCTGCCAAGGACCAGACTGTCTTCAGCTCACGGAATATTTCCCATGTCATTATAGCTGAAATATGTGCAAATTCAGCACTCCAGAGGCTACATGCTTCTCCTTCCTAACCCAGTAGAAATACAAAGTCTTGAATTGACCCCACATTTTGACCTTTATCAATTATTTACCTCTCTGGGCCAGTTAGCTTATATGTAAAATGAGAGGTTATGGTCAAGAAAATATATAATATTTAATAACATTTGATATCCAATTTTTTTCTACATTGAAATTTATTTTAAGAATAGATTTGTCCTTCAGTAAGCTTTTGGACTTCCTTTTCCAAAAATAAATAAATACATAATTTTTTTTTTAAATAGATTTGTCTTTATATGCAGTGTGTCCCAAAAGTCGTGACACAGTTTTAAGCTATTAAAACTGCACTAAGGTATTTGGGACCCCTGTATTTTTTCACGTTATTTAGATTTTTCACAGAAAATTTCCCTTTTCCCTCCCCAAAAGTCATCCCTTTTAACATTAAAAAAAAAAGATAAATGCAAGAGAAAGTTTAATAAACCAATAAATACATTGAAGTCCAATATCAAATACAATATTTGACCCAAACCTCTTCAAAGGAAGGGGAGGGAGGCCACTTCTCATGTTTCCTTTCTGGAGTTTTGCACACTTTTACTATTTGAAGCATTCGGTTTTGTTTTTGTTGTTCACAAAATTAACATGGTTTTAGTCATTGCTACTCCGAAATTTCTAATTGTGAATGATTTTATTTTCTCATAATTTGTGTAAACTAGTGCCATTTGTCAATAGATAATATGGGTTTAGTCTCATGCTATGACATTAAAGGCACACTTTGTGTCTAAGATGCAGATTATAAAAAAAATTTTCTAGTCATAAAAAAATAAAAATGTTAAATATTCATTAACACAGATAGCATGAGCAATATTATATTTTGAAACAACTAGAAAACATTCTTTCAAAGAAATAAAAGGTAGATACAATAGACTACCTTCCAAACTAACAAAAAAAAGTCTCTTTTTTCTTTTCAAATTAGAAGAGGAAAAATCGAACTCATTCCTTCTACTTTCCTCTGAATCACAAACATCATGGAATAGATACAATTATGTCATTTTGTGATTTGAAGTTCATTTTAGATTCATAGATTCATAGAACTTTAGAGTGGCGAAGGACCTTAGAAATTATTAGTTCTAATTCTGTCATATTACGAAAGAAGATACAGATTCACTTAAATAAAATGATTAGTCCAAGATCATACAGCATACCTTCCTCCTTATTTCCTTCATTCTGCATGCTTTTCCTACTATCTCTACCTCTCTTTCAGTGGACAAGCTCCCAGAAGGAAGAGAAAAACACTTCTTCTACTCCCTCTCTATTCCCATGAAATATAATGACAAAGGGGAAATATTCATATGGGGAATACCTTGTCTGTAAAGAAAAAAATTCTCCCACAACTCTTTATTTCTCACCAGAATGAACTTTCTAGTATGAATGTTTTATGAGAAAAGTAAATGTAATAATCTTACATTTGTTTTAACTGAATCTGGGAAATGATCACAAATAGCAATGGAGAATAGACCCCAAAATCATTAGTAAAGGGAAACCTCAAATGAAGAAACTCTATTAATGCATATTTGCATGTTCTCTGTAACTTAAGAGTCTTACTGTTGCCTAGAGCACTGAGAAATTAAATGAGTTGCACAGAGTCATACAGCCAGAGTGTCATAAGCAAGCCTTGAATCCAGGTTTTCCTAACTCTGAGGCCTACTCTCTACCACAATATTACACTGGCTCTCTAATTATAATCATAAGCTAATCATAATTTTTTTTAAAATTACTGTTCATATTACCTAACATCTATAGTTTTTATAACATTTCTCAGTAATATTTTTATTCTTCATAAACATATATATATTTTACTTTTCAGAATTCTAAACTTAGTAACCAACAATAAGGTTATTCAAATAATTTTTAAATAACTATGCTTTAAAAATTTGTTTTGTTATTTATAATCTGTTTTAATATCTCTATATTTATTTAAACAAAATGACAGTAATCACTGTTTGCTTCCATGATTCATTCTGATCTCTCTCTCTCTGTGTATGTGTGTGTGTGAGAGAGAGAAAGAGAGAGAGAGACAGAGACAGACAGACAGACAGACAGAAGGGGAGTGAATGGGGATTGTTTTAGGTTTTCTTTTTAAAGTAAAATTTAAACAAGGTTTTCTTAATATAGATATGAGAAGTTTCCTAACTGCTTGATTTACACTTATGACTATATTGAAAAGGAAAACCCTTTCTCAATAAGCTTAGTTCAAGTTATTTAACAAAACATTTATTGCATAGTACCTTGGGCCTTTTCTTCAGCAACAATCATACATATCATTTAATCCAACTGAAATATATTTTATTCATCTATAAGGTGAAGAAAATAATATCTGTAGTACTTTCTATTAAGATAGCTGTGAGGAACAAATGGAACATGTATATACAGACTATCTTGGAAGTCTAGTGTTTTAATAAGTTTAAAAATGCCATAATACCTTTGGGACATCATGTGTGTCTACATACACATATGCACATAAATACACAGACATATTTTCACGTATACACACAGAGATGGGCTTTGGAAATCTGATAGTGATATAAATGCTTGTCGTCATCATCATTATTATCTTGTTCTCTATATTTTCTTCAATAGAATTCAGAAAGAAGTAGTCAGTGGTCAAGCCATTAAACTGCTACTGTTGCTTTACAGTTAGTGTTCTACAGACTAACGTGTAGGTGGGTAAAATAACTAATTTTTGTGGTTGAATAAATTAAGATATAAAATCTTTGTAGGCTCACTGAAAATAACTTTGATATAATTCAGTAGCAGACAAGACGATGAAAATGAATTGAATGTCATGCCATTTATACATGATTTTTAGCTCCTTGACTGAGTCTCTCTCACTGGAAAACATTTTATTGGCTGTGTATTGGAGACTATGAATATCTGAGATGTACTGACCCCTATTCAAATGAAGTTCTCAAGTTTTAATAAATCAATGTTATTATGACTATGATTATTATTACTAAGTATCTTCATGTAGTAGCCCATCAATAATCACTCTCAGAAGACCTGTTTGATAGCAATTTGAAAAGAAAAAAAAAGTTCTAATTTTTGTTTTTCTCTAAGGGCATCAGATAAAAGCATGTTTTGCACAAAATCTTATCTTACATTCATGTACAAATATATACAGAAGACTCTAGGTTTCTTATTGTTTAAGAATAAGGAATCCAGAAAGACCTCAACTTTGATCATAATCAGGTATTATTATTTAGGGATTACAGAATGATAATAAAAATCATAGCCATGAGTCATATAAACTGTTGAGGTTTACATATCACAACGTTTAATTGTGGGCATTAGTTTCTTTTTACAGATATGTTGTAATGATGAGTATTAGCCTGAAAGTTAGATGACCTGGGTCCAAATATCAATTTTTTCATTTTTTTACTTATAGGATTTTGGGTGAGGCACAACCTCTTTGACTCTCAGTTTTATCTCTAGGATGAAGGTAATAGTTATTATACTATCTACCTTTCAGAATTCTTGTGAGGATCACATGAGATAATAATTATTATAATATAATAAGCTTCATAACAGATTATTATTTTAAATATTGTTCTTATTAGTGTTATTTATTTTTGAAAATGTCTAAAGTGAAAAAGTCTAAACATAAAATATAAACATTGAAAGTTAGTTCACAAATATTAGATACCATCTAAATTAGGAAATATTCTTTGTGATTTTTCTGGTATCAACACCAAGTTCTGCTTATCAAAATTTTCAAATAAGCAAGAGTAATCTTTTGGGACAAATAAGAAGCTAAGTGGATTTCTAGAGAAATATTGGCTGTGGGAGGATGTTTCACTTGGAGTAATGAGGATCTGGCACTGAATCCTACCTCAGACATACATTAGATATATTATTCTAGGACAATCACTTCTTAACCTTGCTAATCCTCAGTTTCCTTATCTGTAAAATAGGGATAATAATAGCATTACATCATAGTTGCTTTAAGGATTAAATAAGGAAATGTATTTAAAGCATTTGCAAACTTAAAAGCACAATGTAAATGCCAGTACAAAAAAAAAATTTATGAGACTAGTTGGTTTTGTTGCAGTTTTTCTTTGTGAGAGATCACTCAAACAAGTAGGAAACAATTTCATAAATGCTTCTATGGAAAGCACAGAATAATTAAAGTTCTAGTATACAAGAAAACACAATTCTAAATAACTGAAAGTTGACCTTTGGTGAAAAAGACCTATGTTCAGGTCCTTCTTCTGATATATACTGGCTGTGTGGCACAAAACAATTTACTCAACCTCTCAGTACTGTAGTAACTAACACCATGCAATTCTGTAAAGCTGTACATCTGCCTGGTAGAGAAAGTTTTTTCCTATACTGATGATATTTCAGGTATTGTAAAGAAGAAAAAGCAAACAGGCAAACAGACAGATGGATGGATTAGTGGATGGTTGGAGAGATGGAGATAGATGGATAGAGAGAGAGAGAGAAAGATAGATAGGTAGAGAGAGAATTATGCCTAATAAATTAGATTGTATAGTTATGTAGAGGTGGTGTGATGTAGTGATATAAATTCTGGACTTGGGAACAGTTACTAGTTTTGATTCTTTTTAGCTGAATAACCTTGGCAAGGACAATTAAACCCAAGTCTTTCTTTTTCTGAGGCCCACTCTCTACCACTACATTATATCATAATTGTAAGCTAATTATAAGTCTCCTTTTCCTCATCGAAAAATGGGGATAATAATACTTTAGCAAATGCCTCATTGGACTGCTGTGAATAAATCATTTTGCAAACCTTAAAGCATTTCTATAAATGTAAGTTATTATTAGGAGGTAAATGAAAATAGCTTTAAATTGGGTTATAACATAAGAGACAAAGACACAATACAGCACCTAGAATGAACTAGTCTCTCTCCTGTGCTCATACACTCAGTCTCATCATATGTTCCATTTGCCACCACATAAAGGTCTATTTAATTCAAAATATTTCTGCCCCTTTCCCTCTATCTGTTTCCCCTAACCATGTTAGCAAAAGTGCCAGCAGCAATTTGTGTTGTTTAAGGGATATTCCTCCAGAGTGTGCTGAGACATGTGGGTCTTCTTTGATTTCTGGGTACTGCAGTGTCACCAAGTTAAGGTTCAATTTATAGACAGAATTTGCAATTGATAGATTACTTGTGTGATCTTGGTTAAGGCACTTAACCTCTTTGGATCTCAATTTCCTCATATCTACAATGATTTAGTTGTTTTAGATAGCCTCTGAAGTCTTTCCCAGTTCTAGATCTGTAATCCTATGAACATGTTTTAAAGAAAGACAAGAACACTTTAGCTCATAGATATTACCCACCCCACTTCAAACCTATTTTTAGCTATTTGAATCCCCCAAAGTCATTATATTCATCCCTTTGTCCTGTGTTCAGATGAATATACAACTAAATTAAATGAATAATTCAATTAATCAACAAATATTTATTAAGCCCATATTATATGCAAGGTACTGTGTATGGCTCTGGGGACAGAAATATTAAAACACACACAAACTGAGTCCTTACCCTGCAGTAATTTTTTAATCTAGTAAAGAGGTGAGACATATTCACATCATTATAATATGTTTGAAGATTATTAACATGTTTTTGTGAAGAGAAACAAACATTTAAATACTAGTACTATTAGCCAAGGTACATATATTTGAAACAAATAGGAAATTTGAGTTTGACGGTAGTGATAAAGACCATTTAATTCCCTTAGAATTTTTACTAAGGAGATAGCCGTCAAAATATAACAGAAAATAGTTACCAATTTTGACATTTTATTATCATATTTTTATTATCATTACTGAGGGAGGGGGAGAATAACTATTTTCAGGTATGAATAAAAATTGTAGATATAAAAACATACTTACTAGCTTAAAGAATATTGTCTTGGCTACAGGAAGACAAACTCCTATTCCATTCTGTTACTTTGGACAAGTCGCTAAACCCTTTCTAGGCCACAATTTCACTCATGTGAAAGGAAGCTGTTTTGTTTGAATATATCTTCCAGCTATAGCATTCTATAATTTGCTTCCTAATTACATTTTTAAAAAATTTAAAAAAACTTCACACTAGTGTTTCAAATCGTATTTCTATGTTATAACACAAGTGAAACTATAACCAAACTGATTTCTAGGGAAAAGTCTGAGAAATACATTCTGTGTAATCCATTGGTTATGCTGCAAACATTCCTCTTATTGCTCTTAACCTCATTTGAGCACTGTCCACATACAACAGGCAAAAATTGTTTTTCTCTATTGGCAGGTGCCCTCGCCGCTTGAATAACAGGAAACAAATAATGCAAGATCCTTGATACAGTATTTTATAAAAAGGTATTTGTAGAACTGTATCAACTGATTCATTCAAGTATTCCAGGGCCAAAAGAATTGGCAATAATGTTAAAAATCAATATATTAAAATGTTAGAAAGGAAAGCTATAAGGGACAGTAGATATTTATTCTAATTCTCTCCTTTTGTTATTGAGGAAACTGAGGCCAGAGAGAGGAAGGCACTTCCCCAAAGTCACAATGGTAGAAAATAACAGAACAGGGATTTAATTCCACTTGTTCTGACTCCATGTCCTAGGCCCTTTTCATTGTACTTTTCACAAAGAAACCACTTCAAAGATCTGATGATCACCAACTGCTCCCATAAATGACCTTTTTTTTTCTTCCTAGAAAATGAATTTGCAAAAATTTTCAGTTTTTTTATATAGGATCCAAGGTCGTCTCACAGCTATTACATCTATGGGTACTGAAATGGATCTACGTCCTTGGCATCACACTAGAATTATTGAAAGATTTGTGAGCCAAGAAGCTTGTAAAATTTTCTTCAAAATAAAGTTTACGGCAGTATAAATATATATATATTTTATGACATGTGACCATAACAGAGAAAAAGCAAATAAAAATGTTTTGTGGGTCCCATAAATGAGCATCTTCTACACTTTACCAAGTTAATTTGCATGATACTCTGTTTAATTTTTTAAAAGAGAGATATGTTGACATAAGTTCTAAAACCCCTTCAATTTTTCTCTGGCTTATTGTTTGAATCTTATGAGATTCTTCTTTCTACTTCTTAGTTAGAAAGGTGCCTTTTTATTTCTCAAATGGAAGAGCTAATTTACTCTTAAAGTAAAAGAAAATCTTTTTTTGTGATTCAATAAGTAAGCAAAATTATTTTCAACAGGGCTTTACATTCAGCAGTAAGTCAATAAGCACTTACTAAGTGCTTACTATTTGTCAACTACCATGTTAAGTGCTAGGGCTGCAAAAGCACGTAAAAGACAGTCCCTGTACTCAAGGAATTCACAATCTAAAGACATTCACTTATGATTAGTGAATTCTTGTTTTCTTTAAAGCCCTACTCAAATGACAGTCACCTCATATGCAGAAGATGATAGGATCCTAGATGTAGAGCTAGAAGAGACCTCAGAGACCAACAAGTTCAACCTTGAGACCCACGGAAGCCAAATACTTCCTCCAGGTCACACAGGTAGTAAACGTCAGAGCATGCCTTGATCCATCCTGTCAGTAATGATACCCTATACCAATAAAAACACAAGTCTTGTGGTAGAGGTGAAATGCAAGCACACTCCACATAACCTGAACACATTAGGGGCTTCGTAAATGTTTGTTGAACTGAATTGGGTCCAATAAAAGTTAGAGAACAATTCCTCTACATACTCAGGAGGAAAACTCAAATTCTACTAGACTAAAGCCGATAGGAAGCTTCGGGAAGGTAGAAGCTGGAACACCACAAAGTAAACTAACAAGATTTTTGAAGTGAAATTAAGTTTAGTGAATTTTTAGTAAAATAATCAGCAGCTAAGTGGAGCAGTGACCAGAATGCTATATCCTGAGTCAGGAAGACTTGGTTCAAATCCTGCCTTAGCTTCAAAAACCTTAAAGTGTTATGGAATTGTCTCAGTGTGCTGAAATTGATACTGAAATACAACTTATGAAAAAGAGAGACATATTCTTTTACAGGAAGGGAAAGGCAGGCTGCTCCAATTCATTTGGATGACTATGTAAGTTTCATTTTATGTGGTAATGTTAATGTTTAAAACAGCACCAGGGGGACAGAAAAGGAGACAATTGTATAAAATCAAAGTTTTAAGTACCTCATAAGTACCTCAGACGTTCACCACTGCCTGACTGCTTTTAGATTATTTGACACATTTCTGCTCCTGAAATAACTATAATGCATCACACACGAAGTTTTCTTGGCTCCAAAATAAAATTACTTGTATTCAGGACTTGTCTTTGTAAAATATTATTTTATAAGTATCGTGTTTTCCTTCCCTTTACATAACTTTGATGTATATTAGAAGTTGTGCTATTAGATTATTTCTTTTCATTAATTTAATGTTTTCCTGCTGCCCAAAAAGTATCTCTTATTATATTGAAACAAAGTGTGTGGGGGGGGGGGGTTGAGGGAGACTCAAAGACAAATGTCTATCTTCAATTATCTAAAAGAGAATAATAAATTATATTGTATAGTAGATATGAAGAATAAGTGTGGCATGATGGAGAGAGGGCCCTTGGAAGCAGGAATATCTGGATTCAGATCCTGCCTCTGTGATCCTGGGCAAGTCATCTAGACTCTCAGTGTCAAGACAATTCTATCAAAAGACATAACAAAACACTGCTAACTTTTATGTTAGCAAGGGGAATTTCTAAACTGAGAATTTCTTGCTCCTGTAATTTTTATCACAAGTATAAAGTAAGAAGTAAGACAAAGAAAAGTAAGAAAATGGAATCATTGATTGCAGATGGTACAGTATATAGAGGGCCAGCTTTGGAGTCAGGAAAATGAAGGTTCTACCCTGGCCCATGGTATATTCATAGCTAAATATTATGTTAGGATACACATATATACATATATAATTAGACAAATATTAATTCTTCTGAGTATCAGAACAGTCTAAGATAATATAATTATGGAATAATGTTTATTAATTCTTATAGAGAATGAAAACCCACAAAGTATGTTATAAGCCATGCCTATACAATTCAGAAAGATTTTTTTTTGGCTGAAGTTAATTTCTATAAACTTCAGTCTTCATCAAAACACACACACACACACACACACACACACACACACACACACACACAGCATAGGCTTTCAATTTGTCCCATGACTTGTTTTGGTAAAACATGTTTGAAGACAAGATATCTCAGTTTTTTCTCTAGCTTTGCACTTTTCATCTAAAGAAAGTATTTTTTATTTCTTTCTGTTTGATCATACTCTTTTAAATTAGCTCTGCAATGCTCTCTGCTGAGCAAGCTTTGCTGAATTCTTTCTAAAACCTTGTTTTGTGGCGACATCTAGTGGTCCTTGTTGAATAATGAAATACACAATCTCAGTTTTCTGGCTTCATTTACTAGAATCAAATGTGAAATTTCTAGAATAGTGATAGTATGTGGGGGAAGGGGGGATAATTGATTTTTCCCATGTGTCAAGAAAATTCTCCTGGGCATTTACTGATAAATTTACAGGGAGGACTCAACCACCAAGGATTTACAAAATAACAGGAAGGTACCTAGAGTAATGGGATGAATACTGAATTTAAAAGCACCCGACTTGGTCCTGAATCCTCAGTCTACCTTTCTGACATTGGGGAAGTCTCTTGAGGACCCCAGTGTACTCTGAGCTCTGATGTGCTGATCTTCTTAAAAACTGCCTTGTGCAAAACAATTTATTATTTTCATTTTAGGTGTGTAAAGTAGATTTCTAGAAATAGATTGAGGACCACAAGTTCTTCCTGTACTTATGACTCATGCAGATTGCCAAAGAGCTAAGCTTCCCAAGGTCCAGGGGAAGGATATTTTCAAAAACACATCCTGGCACTTTTTGATAAATGAATTAATTAATTAACGATCGAATAAATAAACAAATAAATAAATGTTTAAAAAGTGGGTGTCCTTAGATCGGAAAATAATTGAGTAAATTGTGGCATATGGATATAATGGAATGCTATTGCATAATTAAGAAATGATGATGAGAAGCATCCAGAGACACATGAGAAAATTTGTCCAGAGTGGAGAAGGCAGAAATAAGAGAACAATATTCACAGTAATTACAATACCATAGAAGATAACACACTAAAAAGCAGTAGAATAATAATGGTATTTAATAAATAATCTTGGTCATAGAAAAGTGACAAGGAATTTCTTCTCAGCCTCTTTGGGCTAAGATCAAGGTGGTAGATATTACACATATTCTCTCCATTTCCTAGATGAGGAAAGTGACAGTAAGATGTTAATTTACACAATTATATAATCTTAGAGTAGAATGATTCCATCTAGACCAACTCATACACTAAAAAAATCAGTCAACAAAACTTTATTAAGTATCTACAATGTGTCAAGCACTGTGCTAAACACTGAATTAAAAGGAAAGGCAAAAGACACAAAAAGCCAGGATGTGTTTTTGAAAATATCCTTCCCCTGGACCTTGGGAAGCTTAGCTCTTTGGCAATCTGCATGAGTCATAAGTACAGGAAGAACTTGTGGTCCTCAATCTATTTCTAGAAATCTACTTTACACACCTAGAATGAAAATAATAAATTGTTTTGCACAAGGCAGTTTTTAAGAAGATCAGCACATCAGAGCTCAGAGTATGCTCATAGTATAATGGGGGAGAAAATATGCAAAGAAATATGTACAAACAAGCTATATACAGAATAAATTAGATATTGAAATTTAAAACAAAGGAAAGATATTATCATTAAGGGGGATTGAGAAAGCATTTTTGTAGAATGTGCCATTTTAGCTGAGAATTAAAGGAAGCCTGGAAGCAGAGATGTTCATCAAGTTCATTCCATGCATGAGATCTCTCATGAAAATGAAAAGAGTTGGGAGATAGAGTGCCTTCTTCAAAGAATAGCAAGGAGGTCATTGTCTTTGGGAACCAGTAAGAAATAAGAAGACTGGAAAGGCTAGGAGTAGTAAAAAATTATTAAAGATTTTTATTTTGATAACCAAACTGAAGATTTTATATTTGGTCCTGGAGATGATAGTGAGCCACTAGAGTTTATTGAGCAAAGGAGGGACAGAATCAGACCTTAAGAATCAGGCCTTAAGAAGATCACTTTGACAGCTGAGTAGCGTATGGATTATAGTGGGGAAAGGCTTTTAACAGGCAGACCAATTGGTAAGATATTGCAATAGCCATGGTGTGAAGTGATGAAGGATTGTAACAGGGTGGTAGCATTGTCAGACAAGAGAAGTGGGCATATGTTAGAGATATTAGGAAAATAAAATTGAAAGGCCATGGCAATAGATTGGATAAGGAGGGGGTGCTGGAGAATCAGGAGTTGGTAATGATATCTGGGTTGCTACTCTGGGTGATTAGAAGAATGATGGTATCCTCAAATGCTATAGGGAAGTTAGGGAGAGAGCAAGATTTGAAGGGAAAAAGAATGAGCTCAGTTTTGGACATGTTGTGTTTAAGAGATTAATGGAATATCAAATTCAAGATGTTCAAGAAGCAATTGAGGACATGAGACTGAGAGTCAGGAGAGAGGTTAGGGCTGGAGAAATAGACATAAGAATCATCAGCATAGATATGATAAATGAATTCATGGGAGTTGATATCATCAATTAAAATAGTGTAGAGGGATGAAAGAAGAAGGATTTGGGGAATATGACCATGCTTTGTAGATATGTCCTAGATGAAGGCCCTGCAAAGGAAACTAAACAGAAGCTGTCAAGTAGAACAAAGAATAAATCATGAAAAAGAGCAGGAAAATGTCATTAGATTTAGCAGTTAAGAGATTATTGGTGACTCTGTACTCAGCAGTTTCAGTTGAACAATGAAAGTGGAAGATAGGCTACAAAAGAGAGGAGAGATATGGGAGTATCACGCAGTTTTTTTTGGGGGGGTAGAGGAGAAATCCACATTTTGGAGACTATGGGGAAACAGCCAATTTTTATTATTTGGTAGTTTTAGTCATATTTGACTCTTTATGACCCCATTTGACATATTCTTGGCAAAAATATTGGAGGGGTTTGTTATTTCCTTCTCCAGCTTGTTTTACAGATGAAGAACTGAGGCAAAGGGGGTTAAGTGACTTGCCCAGGGTCACACAACTAGTGTATCTGAGGTTAGATTTGAACTTATGAAGATGATTCTTTCTGATTCCAAGCCCAGTACTCTATCTACCACCTAGCTGCACTAAGAGCCAATAGACAAGGAGAAATTGAAGATTACTGAGAGCATCAGAATGATAGAGAGCATAATCTGATGGAAACAACAGGATGAAGAAGAATTTGACAAGGAGGACTACATCTTCATATGAGAACAAGGTAAAGGCAGAGATAGTGGCAGAAGACATCTTGGAGAAGTGAAATAAGAAGGGAAGAAAAGTGAACTCTCAGGTAATGGGCTATTTTTTCCCAGTTAAATAATGAGGCAAGGTTCTCAGCTGTGAAAGTGGGTAGAGACTTAGGGAATGACCCCATTGATGTGGTTTTTAGGGGTGCAGGGACTCCAAAATATCAAGGTACAGGGCAGAGTTGTCTGGAATGGATTCATGGACTCAAGCAATTTAAGTCAAGTGGCAAAAGTTTATTGTAACGCTATAGAGCAGGCAGAGTTCTTAAGGAACCTGCAATCTAACAGAGGTGAATCTAAAGTTTATACAGAAAAATGTATGGTGAATTGTGTGCCAAGTATCCTAATTAGGTGATCCAAAGTGGGATTAGGGAGTGGTTAGGGAGTGGTCAGTTCCTAAAGGAACTGGCATTTTTTGTACGTACTGGGACAAGTGTCTTACCCAGAGTTCATGGCAAGAAGCCCAAGGGTGGTGGGATGAGGGGTGTGATTTTTAGGCCTATAATGTCACTAAGCCAACTAAAGGTCAAGACTGTTCTGTTACCAATCATTGTCCTATTGGGCACGATAGATTTAGGGAATGGACATATATCTTGATATCTGGAATGTATATAGTGATGGAGGGAGTCAGTACTTGATAGTCTGACTGATACCAGATATCTTAGGAGGCAGTACAAAATAATCCCGTTTATGCAAGGGGAATTCTTAAGGGATTCACTTGTTACTGTACCAGGGAGGGAAAGATTAGCATGCTTCCATGGGGCCCATTCATGAGTAATTGCCAGAGATAGTGTCTTTGGGCTGGGGAGAGATATGGTCTTAGGGCTGGGGTCTGAGCACAAGCACTCCATCACTATGACTCCTCTGGGAGATTTGAGAAGGGATGAAAAGATTTGGAAAATCCTCTGTCTCTAGTGAGATCATGAATCAGTTAAGGAGGGATTAAAAGAATTATCCTACTTCATGGAAGGCCCAGATGAAATTATGTAACATAAATTTGTAGTTGATCCAATCAGCACAGTTTGATGCTTTCCTCCAGTTTCATTCAGTAGTATATGTGTAGTAGTGAAGGCAGTGGATGAAGGAACTCATCCAAAGCTGAGATTTGGCAGGACAAGACTGGTGATATGACAAGTGGGCAAGAGACTCAAGAGAAGAGGACAATGTAAAGTTGAACAGTTTCACAGGAAACACAAAGAGGTCACAAAGAGGGGAAAGAAAAAGAGTAGCTAGTACCTGGGAAAGAACTGAGGGTTTGAGAGATTGGAGGGATTGGGGTGAAGACAAAGAACTGGATTTGAGGTTGCAAAGCAGAAAGAAAAGTGGAATAGCAACAGATTATGATAAAATAAGGGAATTCTTGAGTTAATGGACATGAAAGCGATACATTTCTGGCTAATAGCAACATCAAGGGTGTGACCATCTCTTTGTGCAGCAAAGATCAGGATGAGGGTCTGGTCATGAAAAATGAGTAAGGTGAGGAATTGTGAAGTTTGAGTGTTTGATGGAATATTGTTACATATGTGTAAGACCCCTAATATGAGGTTAGGAATTAAGAAGGAAAGAAAGACTATGAATAGACACTGAACTAATTAAGGAAAGAAGGGGAGTGTCCTTGAATTTGGTAGACAATATTCATCAGAATTTGGATTGGGTGGTAGATATGGATTGAGTGAACTTCAAAGGAGGAGAGTCTTCTTGTAATGGTGGTAAATAGAAGCAGAGCTATCAGTGGTAGGGTCAGAGCTTGGAACTGGCAATGGGGATCAGAGGATTAAAGAGTATTTCAACTCCTTCACCTTGACCAATGAGTTGGGAGGAATGGGTAAAAGTGCAATCAGTTCTGGAAACTTTGGCCAGGGAGGCTGTGTCACCTGGAGGGAACCCGGACTTAATGAGTACCAAAAGATAAAAAGAATGGGAAAGGAAAAATTTACAATGAATGCAAGTTTGTTACCAATGAAGTATACTAGAGTGCATAGTGGAAGGGGTGGGTAGTTTTGGAGTAAGATGTTATCAGGGTGTGTTGAGAGAGATGGGAATAAGGAATTTAGCAGTGGGGAGAAAGAATAGAACCTGAATAATGATAACTGGGGGTTAAGAATCACTGCAATGGGGAAGGTGTGACTGGGGAATTTTGTTATTCAGTTATTTGACTATCCCAAAGCCTCTAGTCTTAGGGCAGAATGCTATCTCTGTGTTAGGCAACTCAGGAAAGCTGTTGGAAAAGTGTTTCTCTCCTTTAACTATAGGCAGGCCAAGCCAAGATTAGTTGGAGGGAGCTAAATAGAATGGCACAAATCTGATCCCTGGAAATCAGGAAAAGGCCAGTCCAAGAGACCAGCACAATTTGGAATGGTCCAAGAAGTTGTCCTCCAGACTTTGTTTGAGGATTTCCAATGAGGTAAAACCTGCTATTTAGAATATACACTGATTCCCAATTTCACTTTCTCAGTAGAAGTTTGGAGACTATAGATTTGGAATGTAGTATACTGTCATACATGGCCTGTGTGTCAATTACCTTTCTTTAATTTTTTTTTCTTTGTTATAAGGAAGTTTTCCGTGTTGAACGTTGAGTATGAAGGGGATATGACTAGTAAGAAAACAGAAGTCAGTAATAACATTTTTAGTCACATGTAAGATTGTGATAGGGGTGTTTTACAATATTATGTCACCCTGCACACAGTTTATAAGGCAACAGAGATGTTTTGTTGTATAGTAGAAAGAACAATAGCTTTGTAGTCAGTGGACTTAGATCAGAACTCTGACTTTTCTATATCTATATCAAAGTCATTTACATTTAAAAAAGGTATATGTAAAGTGAGAGGTTTGGGTTATAAGATCTTTGAGGTATGTAACATTCCTAAATCCTACGATGTTAGACATTTTTATTAAATTATTAATATCCAAACTTCACTTAGGTTCTACTTTTATGCCTGAATGTAGCATGGGGATAATTCTGGGCTTTTTAAGGCTAGGCCAGAGAAGGTCAATGATGCAGAACTTAGTCATAGGATCTGAATTCAAATCCAGATTATTCCACTTATGACCTCTATGATCTTGAACAAGACATTTGACCTCGTTGGTCAGATTTCCCTCTCTAATATATCTAATAAGATGACCACCAGGCTTTATTTGAAGATGTGCAATGAAAAAACTCTATGGTCCCTAGACATAGCCCATTCCCCTTTTGAGTAATAATAATTGTGCAAGTGGATGGAGCACTGGGCTCAGAATCAGGAAGACTTATCTTCATGAGTTCAAATCTGGCCTCAGACACTTACTAGCTGTGTGACCCTGGGCAAGTCACTTAACCCTATTTGTCTCAGTTTGTCTTCTGCAAAATGAACTGGTGAAGGAAATGGCAAATCCCTCTAGTATCTCTGTCAAGAAAACCCCAAAATGGGGTCACAAAGAGTCAGACATGACTGAAATAACTTAATAACCAACCAACAAAATTTGTTTGGAAGCTTTTCCAATCATTAAGCATAATAAATTGCTTTTCAACTTCCCTTAATATTCTTATTTCTGTAATCTAAAGCTAAATGTAACAAATCTGGTCATTTGTGTGTCTTTCTATGGACTCTAAACTAACTCAGTATGTCTGATCTTAATGAGATGAAGCCAAAATGAGGTAGTTTTCTCATATTTTACTAGTTCTCTGTCAGCTGAATTCTAGATGTTGTGCTGCAAAAATATCTTCTGTTGTGTTTTAAATCTTGTGGTTTTTAATTTAATCATGGAGTAACTTTTAAGAGCACATTCCATTTACTATTAGAGATAATGTAGCAACAATTGGTGTAGGGAAGTCATGCATTTTCAAGGATCATTCCAGCCTGCAAAGGAACAGTATCTGTCATACTGGAGAACAAATGAAATTGGTACTGAAATGAAAAACAAATCTCTGAAGTAACAAACTATTGCTGCAGAACAGCCTAATTAACCTTAAAAAAAAGAAACAAAGATCTTAAGAGGGAACTGACAGCTGGAAGGATTGTTATTGATTCTTCCATGGGATTATTGAAATTAGAAAATAAAAATAGCTACTGTCACTATGAAAGAACAAACAAACAAACAAACAAATAACAACAACAACAAAAACTTCCCATGGGCAAGTCACTATAATGGCTAGAATACTGAAGATCAGGTAAAGGCATTTTTTATTGCTGCAACTAACTTTTTTCATTTAAGGCTATATCAGAGCTGTTGTCAGAAGTCTGGATGAGGAATTGAGATCTGGCAATCTTAATCAAACTATCCACCTTAACAAGTTTTGGGGGCACTTTTTTTCAACTTCTAGTGGACCTGAAAGTTTTGTTCCAATTTAGAGAATAATGAAATCTGACAAAATCATAGATAAACTAAAGAGCAGAATTGTTCTAGATTCATATTCAAATTCCCAAATGAATGGAATAATCTAATATGACCTTGTATATCATGTCACATTACATACAAAAAGTTAAGAACTTTACCCAAGAGATGGAGACAAACATTTTTCAATGGCATAGGAACTAACTAATATAGGTGTTATGGGAAACCTCTGTGCTATGATCAAAGCTACACTTACAAAAATTGACTTTGTCAAAAGTACACTTAATATCCAATGGAAGAGAAATGTGTTTTACTGATGAAAAATAAAGAATAAGATTCTATATGTCAAAGGCTTGGGACTTCTGTGTCAAATGATGTAAAACAAAAATTATAGCAAAGAAGGACATTCCGCATATTATTTTTAAGATGTAAAAATTGGCAAGATTTCTTTTTGTTTATTAATTTTACTATTTCATTTGCATGTCACAGAATCTGTTTCCATATCTTGTTCTATCACTCCAGTAGAAAGTAAACTCTCTGAAGGTAGTACACGTATTTCATCTTGTCTTTGTACCCATTTCCTTGCATGTAATGGATGCTCAATGAAGGCTTGTTTAATTGCATCAGTTGGTGTTTTGCAGTCCCCTAGTCTAACCCAGATATAAACAAGAATTTCCCTATAACATGCTTAGTAAATTGTCATCCATCTTCTATTTAAAGACCTCTAGTAATAGGGGACCAACTACTTCCTGAGATAGCCTATGCTACTTTTGAATGGTTTTAAGGGTTAGGAAATTTTTCTTTACTTCAGATAGAAATAATCTCTGAAACTTTTTATCCATTGATTCTAGTTCTGCCCTCTTAGGCCAGACACATTAAAAATTGGAAGGAACTTGAAAATAGGGTCATCTAATCCAGCACCCTCACATAAGAGAAAAGAAAAATTATGAGAGATTAAAGTCACAAAGTAGTAAATGGGACTCAAGTGTTCTTGCTACGAATTTGGGGACTCTTTTAATTATGCCACTCTGCCACCCAACATCGGACAGCCTTGATGTCTTCTTTCATATCTTTATCTGTAAAACAATGCAAAACAGCAACAACAACAACAACAACTCTCAGGAACTCACCTATGCATCCATATTTAAATATACACATATGAAACTCTTACATGCCTTTTCTCATTGGCACCTTTTTAAAGGGTAGTTTCAGTAGAAAAATAAAGTTGAAGTTAGGTTTCAAGAGATTCGAGAGAGTTAATATTAAGGGACTTGAGGAATTAATGAGGATCTCTGTAATACTACAGGAGAAAAGTATATATGTGAGAAATAATTTTAAACTTTAAAAAGTTTTCAAATATATAATTAAAGAAAAAAATGTATGTCAAATTCTACAACACTTAAAACCTTGATTGGGACCCTGCTGAGTTATGGAGAAAAGACTTCTTATTTTACTAGGGAAGTGTTCAAGAAACACTGAAGAATCATGACATTCCAATTATTTTTCAAGGATATGACTAAAAGGGTAATATATCAAAAACACTTATGCTAAATTTAGTCAAGGAAAATGATATGACTAATTGAACCTTGTTATGAAATTCATCATTTCATAAAGCAACAATTTGGCCTTGTTGACATGAAGATAGTGATTAAGTAAGACTCAAAATTATTTAAAATTATCCTCTATATAAATTTACTATGACTTCAGAATAATTCATTTAAAAATTATTAGCAGTAGTCTGATTTGCTCTTCTGATATTTTACTGATTCATATTTGAAACAATCATGGGATGTCAAATTCTTAGAACTCAGTCAAAAATGTCTTCCAAGATTCCACTAGATTGTTCAATTCTATAAAGGTTCTTTTAACTAGTAGTTAGGTATTTGAAGTTCTAATAATACAAGGGCAATTGTCTTTGGTCCTGTCCTCTTATCCTTATAGCCTATTTCATTTGGTGATCTCATCAGCTCCCATGGATTTGATTATCGCCACTATGTAGATGATTCCCAGATCTATATATCCACCCGTAACTTCTCTCCTGACCTATCACCAAATGTCTTTTGAACATCTAAATTAGATCTCCCATACACATCTTAAATTCAATGGGTCCAAACTCCAACTTCCCTTACTCTCAATTTCTTATTTAACTTTAAGGGCACTACCGTCTTCATAGTCACCCAGGTCTTCAACTTCAACGTCCTTCTTGGCTACTCAATCTCAATCATTTTAAATATGTACTCTATTGCCGTGTCTTGCCATTTCTACCTTTACATTTCTTGGACACATACCCTTCTCCCCACTCATAGAATGACTACCCTGGTCCAGGCCTGTGTAACCTCATTATTTCAATGGACTTCTTGCTCATCTCTCTACTTCAGGTCACTTCCTACTTCAATTTGTCCTACTCTCAGCTTCTAAAATGATTTTCTTAAAGCACAGATATGAGTATGTCACACCCCACCCTAGCCCCACACACATTCAGTAAACTTTACTAGTTTCCTACCACCTCAAGAGTCAAATATAAAATGCTCTAAGCATTTAAAACCCTTCACAACCTTGCCTTTTTATATCTTTTCCATCTTCTTATACTTTACTCCCTTCCGCATCCTTTATAAGAAAGCCACATTGGCTTTCTAGTTATTTCTTATAGCACTCCATCTCCATACTCCGTATGTTTGCATTGGCTAGTCTCCTTGTTTGGGATGTTGTCCCTTCTCATCTCTGCATACTGTCTTCTTTAGCCTTGTTCAAGATTGAGGTCAAATTCCACCTTCTGAAAGAGTCCTTTCCTGGTCCTCTCTTCCTGCTAGTGCCTTCGCTCTGAGATTACCTCCAATCAATTAACTCTCTCTATATATCTATCTATCTATCTATCTAATATATTATATATAACATATATTTTATATTATATTATATATAATATATATCATATATATTATATAGTTACTTAGAAATCTATATCTATAACACTTATACAGTTGCTTAGATCTTCTCTCCCTCATTAGAATGTGAGCTCCTTGAAGGTAAAAACCCTATTTTTGTCTTTCTTTGTATCCTCAGCACTTAGCACAATGCCTTGTCCATAATAACTGCTTAATAAATGCTCATTGGCTGAGTGCCTGAAAATTGAGATGTTCTTGCTTATTCATCCACACTTCATTCACATTCATTTTCATCTCAGAAGCAAAAAATTGTTAGTTTCATTGTTTAAACCCTAATTAATAAAACTTTTTTGAGAGGTCACATAGTGTCCTGCAGAAACAGTGAATACAGAATAGATAAAACTGAGTTCAAGCCCTGATTTGGGCATGTGAGACGTGGATGTTATTTAGGAACTCAACCTTCATCAATCTCATTTTTCTCATCCATGAAATGGAGATTTTAAAATGTTTTACATAATTCACAGAGCTGTTGTAAAGATCAAATGAGAGAGCATTTCTTGTAAACCACAAAACTTTAAGTAAAAATGTCATTATTGTTATAATGGTTGCACTTGTGGTTGGTGCTCTCATTTTATATTGGATGCAATTCTGATACAAATGATCCCAAGTCACTCTTCTACTTTATATTTAATGCTCAGCAGATGACTGTAACTAGAAAAAAAAAATCTTTTTTATTTAGAATTTATATTGTTGGGTTACAATAACAATTATAAGAATAGTGAGCATTTTTATAGCAGTTATGTGCCAGGTGCTATGCTGTGTTACTAAAAATAAAAAAAAAATTGAAAAAACAGATTTGTTTCATTTGATCCTCACAATGATCCTGAGAAGTAGGTGTCACTATGATACCAGTTTTATAATTGAGAAAAGTAAGACAAATAAGAGACTATCTAATTTGCCCAAGGTCATAAAGCTAGTAAGTGCCAGAAGCTATATTTGAACTCAAGTCTTCCTGAATTCAGAGCCAGTTATCTATTCACTATGCCACCTAACTACATGCTGCTGCTGCGGCTGCTACTGCTGCTACATTAAAGTGGTTTGTGCAGGATTCTTAAAATAATGGCATTCAGTTAAGAGAGTGTTTAATCATTAAATTCCATAGAATGAGTGAGAACTCTTGAGGAGATAGAAATCAACCATAGCATATTTTAATTTTTGTATGTTTTTAATGAGAGGTAGATGTTCATTTGACTAGCATCTTTCAGGAATATGAATCAAATACATACAAGCTGAAAAATCAGATTCCTCTTGAAAGTAGAAGTTAGTGTTCTTAGGTATAACTGTCATAATTTGTTACGACATACATTTTAAGTTTAAGAGAGCATTACATAATTGGAATGAAAGTCAATTAGGAAATATGGTTTGATATACAAATGTTGGAATAGTACTTTCCTCCTGGACTATGGCAAGTTATTTTATGACTTTATAAAATAAGATAAAAAGAAATAGAATAAAAAAAATGAATAGAATAATGTGTAGATTTTGAAGGAGTCATGATGGAATGAAAAATGGAAACAGAAATACCTATTTCTTGTGGAACATTTCCAATGACAGCATAATCATTATTTGGCACATCTCAGACAATTTAGTATAGTGAGTAAAGCCCTATAGTTGGAGTCCAGAAGACATAGCTTGAAATCTTACCTCAGACACTAGCTGTGTGACTCTGGGCCAGTTACTTAACCTCTCTAAACCTCACATTTTTCATCAGTAAAATGAGGATGATAACAATACCTACCTCACAAGGTTTCTGTGAAGATCAGACGCTACTGGGACAGAGGGGGTACTGTCCCAAGCTTCTTGTGCTAGGGGTCAGAGGCATGGTCACTGGCTTTCCATCCCAGTGGCTCAGGTGCTAGTGGCTTGTGCACTGGGCTAGGGTGGCCAGGCCTGCTCTCACCTCTTGTGCCAGAGTTCTGCAGCTGGCAATTTGCTGTCTGAGCTGGGGCTGAAGGCCTCACAGCTAGCCTGCTGTGCCACTAACCTGCTTACCCAAGACTGAGGGGCCTCTGATGCTGATCTGTGCTTTGACTAAGAGTTTTCCACTGGTTTGAAGGGACTCTGTCTGTGCTGGGCTGTGCTCCCCTTTCACCAAAGTGAGACAGATTTTTCCTGAAGTTCTTCTAAGTTATCTTGGGCTGGAAAATTGTATCACTCCATGTTTTTGTGGGTTCTGTTGCTCCAGAATTCGTTTAGAAACTTGATTTAACATTGTTTCCAAGGGAAACTGGGGAGAACTCAGACAACTTCTTGGCTTCCCTCCATCATCTTGGCTCCATCTCCCCTTCCAACTGTTAAGGCAGCTGCTGATGTAGTGGATAGAGCCCTGGGCCTGAAGTCAGAAAGACCTGAGTTTAAATCCAGCCCCATATACTTGTTAGCTGTGTTACTCTGGGCTAGTCATTTAACCTCTGCCTGCCTCAGTTTCCTCAACTGTAAAATAGGAAATACAATAGTGCTTACCTTTCACAATTGTTGTAAAGATCAAATAAGATAATATTTGTAAAGAGCTCAGCATGGTGTTTGGAACACAGTAGATAAGGTTCTTCATAAATATTTATTTACTTCCCTTCCTTGTGTGGTGGCCACTGTAGGCATAGAGGTCACACACACACCAAGACTTCTCTTATCCTCTCTTTGCAAGTAAAGTTGTCTTAGTTTGAGATGATGCTTTTCCTCTGAAATCCCCTGCACTGCAGTACATTGGTCTTGGGCAACAGTAGTTCCTCTGACAGTGCTAATGACATTAATGAAAAGACTAATTCTTCTGACCTTTGGAAAGTTCACAAGGTCATCACCTGGCCATAGGAGAAGGAAACAGTAGAGCATTCCTTCCTGAGGATGTTACTGGAAAAGGGCAGAGCCAAAATGACTGAGTAAAAGCAGTGACTTGCTCGAGCTCTTCCCCAAACCCCTCCAAATACCTGTAGAAAATGGCTCTAAACAAATTCTAAGGCAGAAGAAGTCACAAAAAGACAGAGTGAAACAAATTTTCAGCCCAAGAAAACCTGGATGGTTGATTGGAAATGTGTATCATGCCAGGCAGGGAGAGGAATGCAGTTTAGCGTGGGCACACAGGCAAAACAAGCTTCAGTGAACCTGGAGCAGGCCTCAGAGGACTGAATCATGGGCAGCTGAGGCAGTTTCTAGACTTCTCAACCCATGAATGCCAAAGAAAACTTAGAAGGTCAGTAGGAAAAGTCTGTGACCAAAGTGAGAGAGAAGCTCCTTCCCAGCCCCAGTTCCCCAGACACGGCCCCAGGGTGGTGGCTGCTTCCAGAGCTTCCAGCCAACAAACTGAAGGGGAATCAAATGAATGACTGGGGGGGATTGAAGGGATCTCTTTGCTGGCACTGAGGCAAGATTCTCTTGCTTTGCCCATGCTTGGATCTGGGTCACAGTTCTGGGTGGTGATCCTGGAGCAAGGAGGAGCCTTGGCATGGTAGAGTTTGTAGTAATGGTGGAGAGGAAATAGTCCTCACAGTTCCAAGGCAGAAAGGAGTGCTTGTAGTCACTCACAGTCTAGAGCACAGGCCAGGAAAGGAGCAAACACCTCACCCTTGATCATACCAACTTGGAAGAACTGAAAATTTACAGGACTCTAGAAGTGTCTCTGAATACAGCTGCACAAAACCCCTGAAGCTTGGGACAGTACATTCTCCACACTAGAAGCAGACCCCTATCTTAATAAAGAGTTTATAACTCAAATAATTGGCTGTGATCATGAACAAAGTTCACAAAAAAAAAGTCAGACCACAGAATCTTTCTTTGGTGACAAAGAAGATCAAAATATACAACCAGAAAAAGACAACAAAGTCAAAGATCCTATATCCAAAGCCTCCAAGAAAAATATGAATTGGTCCCAGGCCATGGAAGAGCTCAAAAAAGATTTTGAGAAGCAAGTAAGAGAAGTAGAGGAAAAACTGGAAAGAGAAATGAGAGTGATGCAAGAAAATCATGAAAAAAAAGTCAATAGCTTGCTAAAGGAGACCCAAAAAAATACTGAAGAAAAAACACATTAAAAACTAGCCTAACTCCAATGGCAAAAGAGGTCCAAAAAGCTAATGAGAAGAATGCCTTAAAAAGCAAAATTGGCCAAATGGAAAAGGAAGTCCAAAAACTTACTGAAGAAAATACTTCCTTAAAAATTAGAATAAAGCAGTTGGAAGCTAGTCACTTTATGAGAAATCAAGATATTGTAAAACAAATCCAAAAGAATGAAAAAAATAGAAAACAGTGTGAAATATCTCATTGGAAAATCAACTGACCTGGAAAATAGATCCAGGAGAGATAATTTAAAAGTTATTGGACTATCTGAAAGCTATGATCAAAAAAAGAGCCTAGACATCATCTTTCAAGAAATTATCAAGGAAAGCTGCCCTGATATTCTAAAACTAAATGGTAAAAACAGAAATTGAAAAAATCCCCCATTCACCTCCTGGAAGAGATCCCCCCCAAAAAAACTCCTAGGAATATTGTAGCCAAATTCCAGAGGTCCCAGGTCAAGAAGAAAATATTATAAGCAGCCAAAAAGAAACAATTCAAGTATTGTGGAAACACAATCAGGATAACACAAAATTCAGCAGCTTCTACATTAAGGGACCAGAGGGCTTGGAATATAATATTCCAGAGGGCAAAAGAGATAGGATTACAACCAAGAATCACCTACCCAGCAAAACTGAGTATAATCCTTCAGGGGAAAAAAAATGGTCATTCAATGAAATAGAGGACTTTCAAACATTCTTGATGAAAAGACCAGAGCCGAATAGAAAATTTGACTTTCAAATACAAGACTCAAGTGAAACATGAAGAGGTAAAAAGGAAAGAGAAATCATAAAAGACTTACTAAGGTTGAACTTTTTACATTGCTGCATGGAAAGATAATATTCGTAACTAATAAGACCTTTGTCAGTATTAGGGTAGTTGGAGGGAAAAAAATAGATAGATAAATAGGGGGCACAGGGTGAGTTGAAGATGAAAGGAATGATATCTGGAGAATAAAATTAAGGGGTCAGTGAGGATTATACTGGGAGAAGGAGAAAAGGAGAGGTAGAATGGGGTAAATTATCTCACATGAACAGACAAGAAAAGCCCTTTACAGTGGAGGGGAAATGGGGGAAGATGAGAGGGAATGAGTGAATCTTATTCTCATCAGATTTGGCTTAAAGAGGGAATAACAAACACACTCAATTGGGTATGGAAATCTATCATACCCACAGGAAAATATGAGGGGAAGGGGACAAGAGAGCAGGACGATGATAAAGGGGAGGGCAGATCGAGGGAGGGGGTTATCAGAAGCAAACACTTCTAAGGAGGGACAGGGTCAAAAGAGAAAATAGAATAAATGGTGGGAGGGATAGGATTAAGAAAAATATACCTAGTTTTTCACAACATGACTACTATGGAAGTGTTTTACATGACTGCACATGTATAACCTGTATCGAGATGCTTACCTTCTCAATGACGGTGGGTGGGGAGGGAGGAAGGCAGAAAATTTGGAACCCAAAGTTTTAAAAACTAGTGTTAAAAAAAATTGTTTTCACATGCAACTGGGAAATAAGACATACAGGCAATGGGGTATAGAAATCTATCCTGCCCTACAGGAAAATTGAAGGGGATGGGGATAAGAGAAGAGGCAGAGAGACAGAAGGGGGACAGTTTAGGGGAAGGGGTATTCAGAATGCATGCCATCTTGGAGGGGAGGGGCAAGATGGGGAGAAAATTTGGAACTCAAAATCTTGTGGAAGTGAATGTTGAAAACTAAAAATAAATTAATTAATTTAAAAAAAGGTGCTGCTGGAAAACTGATTGCCTCCTTGCTGAAGTCCTTTCTCTAATATACCTATGCTTAGAGGTATGTCTAATACTTCCAACCAATACCAATACATTTCTTGAGTTTCGTCATCTAATTTCACCAAATAGACCAAAAGCACTTAAATACTCCAAACTGATTTGTTAGACTCTGTTCACATCTAGATTAAGCTTTTGGTTGATTGATTTAATATAGACCTTCTGTAAGCACATTAATGGAGGAGGAAGGTATGGAACAGTCCCACTCCCTATTACACTATTAAATGCTCTTGTTTCTTCTTAAAATCTTAAAACAATTCTTTAAATTATTAAATTTTCCTTTTCCTCTTCCCTGTATTCTGATCTTCCCACATCTAGATTCTTCTTTTTTCTTACTTCCTGATTCAGAAATAGAGAATTTATGCATTTTACTGCTTCTTAGTGTAATTTGGGCTAGGAAACACTAATCTAGATAAGAACAACAAAATCAAAGTGACATTAAAGAATCAGGAAACTTAAGTGTGAGTATGGAACTTTGTAGATTAAGAACATTTGAAGGTTATCACTGATCTTTAATTTATTAGTTAACATAGAAAACATTTATTGAATATCTATTTTGTGCTGGACTTTGCTAGGCCTGGGAATGCAAAGACAAAAACAAAAACAAAAACCAGAAAACTGAAATAGTATCACTCTTCAAAGATTGTAACTGGGGAAAACTATACTTACACAGTAAGGAAATATAAAACATATTCAAATACTTGCATAGGTACATAGTGTCTTTAATTTAAATGTTCCCTCAGATGATATTTATTGTAACCCATTCATGCCTGCTCATCCTATGTGACTCTTGGTCACACCATCCCATAAATTTGCCACAAGGATTCAACCTGTTATATTGGAGGCCATAATCACTTTGTCCTGATATCCCAAATATGCCACTTGAGGACTCTGATTCTCCATCTATTATACTTTACCTTTGCCTTGCAACCAACTCATCTTGCTTTTTTTTTCCTGGGGACATCTTGCTTTTTTTTTCCATACGTTTCCCTGGGGACATCTTCTGCTCCTTTCTTTCTTTGAAGTTGCTCATTGGTTATATTACAATCTTCTCCAGCCCTTCAGTTACCTCTCCATTGCCTTCCATATAATATTTATTTTCAACCAATATGCTTTATTTGGCTTCATGGCTGGGACTAAAGTACATCCCTTGGTTCAGGATTTCTAGGAAATTGTTACTCTGGAAAATTATATAATCACAAGCTGATTTCTTGCAATGCATCCAGCAGGCAAAGTTCCAAATTCTCTCCCTTTCTCCCTCCTCACCCTTCTTCATTGAGAGGGCAAGCAATTCCATGTAGGTTATACATGTGTAGTCATGCAAAACATATCCATAACAGTCATGTTGTGAAAGAAAACATAGACAAAAAAAACTGAAGAAAAATGAAGAAAGTAAAAAAAAGTTACTTCAATCTGTGTTCAGACATCATTAGTCCTTTCTTTGGGGATGGATAACATTTTTCATCCTAAATCCTTCAGAGTTGACGTGGATCATTGTATTGCTGAGAATAGCTAAATCATTCACAGCTAATAATCTTACAATATTGCTGTTACTTTGCACCCAGTACATCTCACATTGCATCAACCCACATAAGTCTTTGTAGGCTTTTCTGAGAACATCCTGCTCATCATTTCTTATAGTACAATAGTATTTCATTATAATTACATACCAGAATATATTCAGTTAGTCCCCATATTCCCCAATTGATGTGTATCCCCCCAATTTCTAATTCTTTACCCCCAGAAAAGATTTGCTATAAATATTTTTGTACATATAGGTCCTTTTACTTTTTATCTCTTTTGGGATACAGACCTAGTAGTGGTATTGCTATCTCAAAGGGTATGCATGGTTTTTTAGCCCTTTGAGCATAGTTCCAAACTGTCCTATAGGATGATGGAATCAGTTCACAACTCAGACAGCAGTGTGTTAATGTCTCATTTGACATTTACCTTTTCTATCCTATTATCTAATCTAATAAGTATGAAGTAGTACCTCAGAATAATTTTAACTTTATTTCTCCAATCTATAGTGAGCAAGAATATTTTTTCATATGGCTATAGATAGCTTTAATTACATCTTTGATTCACTGATTACATCTTGGAGCATTTAACAATTGGGGCATGGCTCTTATTTTTATAAAATTAGACACAGTTCCCTATATGTTAGAGAAATGAGGTTTTTATCAGAGAAACTTACTTCAATTTTTTTCACACTTACTATTGCTACTTGTATTTCCCTCCATCCTATTCCTCTACCCCTGTTTATTCTATCCTCTCCTTTCACCCTCTCCCTCCTCAAAAGTGTTTGCTTCTGATTACCCCCTCCCCCGATCTGCCTTCCCTTCTATCACCTCCCTCTTATTCCCTTCCCCCCTACTTTCCTGTAGGGTAAGATAGATTTCCATACCCAAATGATTGTGTATGTTATTCCCTTCTTAAGCCAATTCTGATAAGAGTAAGGTTCACTCATTCCTTCTCACCTCCCCCCTGTCCCTTTCCACTGTAGAAGCTTTCTCTTGCCTCTTTTATGTGAGATAATTTACTCCATTCTACCTCTCCTTTCTCTTTCTCCCAGCACATTCCTCTCTTTCACCTTTTAATTTTATTTTTTTAAATACCATGCCTTCATATTCAACTCACCCTGTGCCCTCTTTCTTTCTATCTTCCCTCCAACTAACTTAATAATGAGTAAGGTCTCATGAGTTACAAATATCGTCTTTCCATGTAGAAATGTAAACAGTTCAACTTTAATCAATTAATTCCTTATGATTTATCTTTCCTGTTTATCTTTTCATGCTTCTCAAGTCTTTTATTTGAAAGACATCTTTTTCTCTTTAGCTCTGTTTTTTTTTTCCTCAAGAATGCTATAAATTCCTCTATGTCATTGAATATCAATTTTTTCTCCTCATTGATTACACTTAGTTTTGCTGGGTAGGTGATTCTTGGTTTTAATACTAGCTCCTTTGACCTCTGGAATATCATATTCCCTCTGGAATATCATATCCAAGCCCTCTGGTCCCTTAATGTAGAAACTGCTGAATCTTGTGTTATCCTCATTGTGTTTCCACAGTACTTGAATTTTTTCTTTCTGGCTGCTTGCAATATTTTCTCCTTACATGGGAACTCTGGAATTTGGCTATAATATTACTGGGAGTTTTCATTTTGAGATGTCTTTCAGGAGGTGAATGGGGGATTCTTTCAATTTCTGTTTTACCATCTGGTTCTGGAATATCAGAGCAGTTTTCCTTGATAATTTATTGAAATATGATATCTAGATTCTTTTTTTTTATCATGGCTGTCAGATTGACCAAATAATTTTTAAATTATCTCTCCTGGATCTGTTTTTTAGGTCAGTCATTTTTTTTCAAATGAGATATTCCACATTGTTTTCTATTTTTTTCATTCTTTTGGCTTTGTTTTATAATTTCTTGATTTCTCAAAGAGTCCTTAGCTTCCATTTGCTCCATCCTGATTTTTAAGGAATTATTTTCTTTAGTGAGCTTTTGGACCTCCTTTTCCATTTGGCTAATTCTGTTTTTTTAAGGCATTCTTCTCCTCATTGGCTTTTTGGACCTCATTTGCCATTTGAGTTAGTCTATTTTTCAAGGTGTCATTTTCTTCAGTATTTTTAGGGGGTCTCCTTTAGCAAACTGTTGACTCATTTTTCATGATTTTCTTGCATCACTCTCATTTTCTTCCCAGTCAATATTTCCTCTACTTCTCTTACTTGATTTTCTGAATACTTTTTTGAGCTCTTTCATGGCCTGAGACTAATTTTTTTTTTTGCTATGGCAATTGGGGCTAAGTGACTTGTCCACACAGTTAGAAAGTGTTAAGTGTCTGAGATCGGATTTGAACTCAGGTCCTCCTGATTCCAAGGCTGGAGGTCTATCCACTGTGCCACTTAGCTGCCCCTCAATTCATATTTTTCTTGGAGGCTTTGGATGCAGGAATTTTGACTTTGTTGTCTTCTTCTGAGTGTATGCTTTGATCTTCCTTGTCACCAAAATAAGTTTCTATAGTCTGAGTTTATTTTTTCCATTCTTTGCTCATTTTCCCAATCAATTGCTTGACTTCTTAACTCTTTGTTAAGGGAGGGCTCTGCTTCCAGGGTGGAGGTCATACTGTCCCAAGCATCAAGGGTTTTGGGCAGCTGTTTTCAGAGATGCTTCTAGGGACCTGTAAGTTTTCAATTCTTCCAAGATGGTATGATCTAAGGAGTGGTGTTTACTCCTCTCTTGGTCCATGCTCTGGTCTGTGAGTTAACACATGCAGCCTTTTATGGAACTGTGAGGAAGGTTTCCTCTTCACTGCTGCCACAAGCTCTGCTATGCTAGGACTCGCACCAGGACTGCCACCCAGGACTGTGACCCAGATGCAAGTATAGGCAAAATAACAGAATCTTTGCTAGCAAAGAGACCTCTGTAATCTCCTTCTGATTAGTTGTTTGATCCCCTTACCATCTGCAGGCTGAGACCTCTGGAAGCAGCTCTGGCTGCTGCCACTGCCTCGGTGCTGTACTGGGGCCAGGGATGGCCTGTGCTCCATTGTCTTTCGCGTTTGTGGGTTGAGAAGTCTGGAAACTGCCACAGCTACCAGTGATTCAGTCCCCTGAGACCACTCCAAGTTTGCTGGGGCTCAATCTGTGCTGGCACAGCCTGTGTTGAACTGTGCTCCTCTCTCAGCTTGGTGCAAAAGAACTTTCCTGTCAATCTTCCAGGTTATCTTGGGCTGGAAATTTGTTTCACTCTGTCTTCTTGTGGGTTCTGCTGTTCTAGAATTTGTTTAGAGTCATTTTTACAGGTGTTTGGAAGGGTTTTGGGGAGAGCTCAAGTGAGTCCTTGTCTTTACTCTGTTGTCTTGGTTCCACCCCCCTACCTATATCTTTCTATGAGCATTAAGACCATTAAACCAAAGTGATTCCATCTTGGAGTCCTTTCATTATATCTATAATATCAAACAATGACTATAACATCAAACAATTATAACATCAAAAATATAAAGTTTAAAATTACCACAACACAACATAAAGAAAATATTTTTAAAAATATACTAAGTAAATACAAAGTAATTTTATGGAAAGGGAACAAGGGAATTATAATTATAATCAGGGAAAATAAGAACGGGCCTCATGTAGTAAGTGACTCTTGAGCTGAGCCTTGAAGAAAGCTTGGGAGGCTTAGACATGCATCTAGTTCTATTTCCTTCACACAACTTGTAGTTTATGTGTGAATCTTGCATTTTAGCTCTTTTATCTTTTTTTTTAAGTCAGATAGCAACAATTAATCCTAGAACATCTAAATTGTTTTCTAGCATCATGGCCATGATTATAGAGAGACCAAGATACTGTTCTGTTACTTCATTGTCCAACATGTCTCCATCAATGTACTAGCTCTATAAATGAACACTAATCTTTCCACAACTCAGCAAATGACTTAAAGGATCCCTGTGGCCAAAAGCTTTCACCACCTGATTACCATCTTTTCAGTGATACAAATCTCTTTAACTAGGCAGGCTGGTCATTTCACTATAAACTTTTAGACCATAGCCCACAGAGAAAATCTTATCAACTTTGAGTACACAGGGTCAGCTCCGCAGTACGATCAGATGGTGATATAGCATAGTGGACAAAGAGCAGGACTTGATGTCAGGAAGATCTGGATTGAAATCCTACCATAGAAACTAATTCTGTGGTCTTGGTAAAGTCACCCAAAGTTCTCAGCCTCAGGCCCCTCATTTTGGACTTTTCCAGCTTTTAATCTATGATTCTTTGGTCCTCTGTTATTAGAGTAGAAATTTAATGGAAGCTCCATAGAACAGAAAATATTAAACCATAGCAGCCAATACAACCTTTTTTTCTTAATCCTAATAACCAGTATTGGTCACTGCACAGTTCACTAAGTTTACATCTACATGAGGCAAAAATATAAGTGTCTAAAAAAATTGAAGTAAAATCAGGTAAGTCAAAGCAACAAGTATTAATTAAGCTGCTGCTGTGTGTGAGGCATTATTCTAAGTGCTATTGATATGAAGAAAGGTAAAAATTAAGGTCCTGCCTTCATGAAGCTCATATTCAAATGGAGGAAGACAACATATAAACAATTATGCACGTAGGCACAGATGTGAGATGGAGACAAACAGATATAGATTAAGAAACAGGGAGACAGAGAGGAAAAGAAAGAGAAACAGAGGGATTCAGAGAGATAATGTAAATTGAAGATAATCTCAGAAGAAAGTAAGACTTGGAAGGACTTCTTGAAGAAGGTGGAATTTTTTTTAGCTGCAATTTGAAGAAAGTCACAGAAGTTAGGAAGCAAAGATGAATCAGGAGAATATTCCAGGCATGGGAAAGAGTCTGTGAAAATGCACAGAATCAGGAGACAGAGGGTTTTCTTCAAGGAACAGAAAGAGGTCAATAGTCACTGGATTGTATAGTATGTAGAAGAGAATAAAGTATAAAAAGACTGGAAAGGTAGGAAGTTACCAGGTCTTCAAAAGCCAAACAAATGATTTTATATTCATTTATATTCATATAGGAGGCAAATATAGGATTTTATGTAAGGAGAAATAAGGAGCCCCTGGGGTTTTTTGAATAGGGAGATGACATGGTCAGACCTGTGCTTTAGGATGATCACTTTGATAACTGAGTAGAGAAAGGCTTGGAGTAGGGAGAGACTTTAGCTAAGGAATCCAGCTATCAAGCTATTATAATAGTCTAGGCATGAGGTGTTGAGGGTCTGAACTTGGATGGTGTTAGTGTCAGAGAAGAAAAGGGTACATGTAGGAGAGATCTTTCACAGATAGACTTGACAGAACTTTGGCAAGTAATTGAATATGGTGGTGAGAAAAAAAGAAAATGAGGAGTCAAAGATGATATCTAAATTACAAGTCTGAGTGACTGGGAAGTTGGTGCTTCCCTCAATAATAATAGGGAAGTTAAGAGGAAGTATTTGTGAACATTTTTTAAAAAAGTTTTTTTGTTCCATTTATCAGGGATATTGACAGATTGTGAGGAAATACTCTGGGAGGAACAACACATTCAGTTGACCTTCTGATCACTCTCCTTGAGGTTTCTTTTCACTCTGAAGGATGTCTAGTAAATAAGCACTAGTTTGGGATTCAGAAATACCACAACCTATGGGTTATACGTAGAGAGAAAAAAAAAATCTGGCAGAATGTTTCAGAAATTAACTGTGAGTCCTGTTCCTTAACTGGCTGGGGATATTCCCCTACACAGTCAAACAAATTTGGTCATTTTCCTCTGTCTGATTGACAGGGTAAGGCACTTTCAAAGGCTCTGCTGAGTTCTATATAAAATGATTCAATATCTATGTGAATATGGTACTATTAAGTATTTGAGGAGTTAGTTTGGAAGCGTAGGGGAGTATTCAAAGCTTAAATTCTAGAAACATAACAGATGGATATGCAAATGCAGTGGTTGTTCCACACCTGCCTTTAATTCATTTGAAATATGCATGTTTTGGAAGTTGTAATTTCTACATAATTTTCAATCCCACTTGACTGAATATACATTTATTGAGCACCTAGACACTGTGCCAGTCATTGAAGGGGACATGAAGAAGAATAAGATGTGCTTCCTATCCTCAAGGAACTTACATTGTAACTGGCCCCAAGACACACTTACACAACTATCCTCATGTCCAGAAGATGTTTTCTTTTTTGATATCTCTCATTGCATCCACACATTTTCATGCAATATAGAATGACATGGGCAGTGCACTGGCAATACCTGCCTTTGACCAGCAGAGCAATTCTTTTCAAAGTTTACCATGGCCAGAAGTTGAAAACAACTTCCAATAGTGACCAGTTGAACAAAACAAAACAAAACAAAAACTCCAGTAGATAGTCCATGCCCAGCAGGGAGTAGGATTAGTGAGAATTAAGCAATGCTTTCACCAAAAGGCACTGGCAATCCTGTAACATTATAGGTGTTAGTTACTTTTTCACAGGTATTTTGGGCTACATTTATTCCCTAATTGTGTGGTATACAAGTGTGTTTTTCTCATGTAAGTTTTCTATATGTGCCCACCATATATCCTTATCTATGCTCATTCTTCCCATGGATATTATGTTTATTGCACTATGGATGTCAGATTTATCAGGAAAATGTTCTGATTTTTTTTATTACTAATCTATTTTACTGAATGATTTTTGCCTTGAACTAATATCCTTTGGGTGACTAGAAAAAACAAAAGGCCAAAACATCAGTGGTTCTTTTTAGCTATAGTTTTGGGTTAATGTGGACCCTACAAAAATACCTTGAACCTAGAGTACCTGTTCTGAGGCATTATGGGCAAGAAGCAAGTATCATGAGCACAACATATATAATAAATTAGGAAATAAGAAAAGTATATAATATGTGTGCAGGACAGACAGTAAATGCAATTGACCTAGGAGACACAAAAGATTACTATGAGCTGTAGTCGTCAGGGAAGACTTTGTGATGTTTATGTAAAATTATCTGGGCTATGAAGACTGAGAAAGAATGAATAGATGGGAAAGCGTCTGAGAGACAAACACTTCAGGCATAAAACTATAAGTGCTGAATTTATATAGCAGAAGCAACAAGATATAATAGATGGAGTGCTAAACTTGCAGTAAGGAAGGCTAGGCTCCAAATCCAGTTTCTAATGCTTACTAGCCATTTAAGCTCTCTCAGACTCAGTTTCCTCATCTCTAAAATGATCCTGATAATGATACTTTTAGTATTTACTTCATGGGGTTATTATGAGACTCCAATGAGATAACAAATGCAAGGCCCTTTGAAACCTTAATGGGTTATGTAATATTAACTGTGGCTTTTGCTAAATGGAAAGCAAACTAAACACAAAACAGATTTTTTCCAGTGTCATTCTGAATGCTGACTCCTCTGACTCTTTCAATTTAGACATTAAGAACATTCATTAAGTTGTAAGCCAACTTACATACATTTTAGATTTGTTTTTCCTTTGAACATGCCTTTCACTTCCTTGCATTATTTGAAACTGGCTTTCCTCTGGAAACAATACTTTCTTTGAAACCATATCTATTGGAAACTGACCAATTTTCAGACCCACAAGTACAGGAGGAAGGTCTTAAAACTATTTGCTCTCCACAGTCACTCAGACTATTGTTCTGCCACAGTAACTCAGCAATTTCTCTTGTTTTCAAGTATAAGTCATATTTACATCACCCTTTCCTCATCCTCCACAGTTGTCATAGATTTTTTTCCTCTGAAATCGTCTTTAGTGATGTCAATGCTCAGATTAAAACCCTTTCATAGTGACCTCACAACATCTCAAAAGTATTAAAACCAATGACATTCATTCTCCAGTCCACTCCCCTTTAGAAACAGCTACTGACAAGCTATAACACCCCTTGGAACTTACTAGTACTCAGAACTACTCTACCTTTATGACCTAGTGATCTCTTTCACTCCATCATTCATGTATATAGCTTGCTTTGTATATATTTGTTTGTATATTATCTTGTCTCCCCTATTAAACCATAAGCCTCTTTTTGTATTCCCAGCATCTAGCACAGTGCCTGGCACACAGTAGGCCTTTAGTAAATGTTTATTGAATTATGTTGAATCCTACAATAACTAGATTTTTTTGTCAAGATAGGAACAATTAAGCTTAAGAGAGGTACCAATTGACATTCTTCTTTAAACAATAATTTATTTTAAGGATAACTATTATGAATTCTCATTATGCAGAAGTAATTTATAATAGATTTGTTTATTTTTAACTAAGCTAGTATTTTTTTGCTGATTTATTTTGTGTGTGCTTATCATTCAATACCTCTCAAGAAAAAAAATAACAAACTACTTTACATATGTTATCTCATTAGATTCTCACAGTAACCCTCTTAGATAAGTGATGGTATTATCCCCAGTTTAATAATAAGGAAACTAAACCTAAAGGAGGCTAAGTGATTTGCCCAAGGTTACATAGCAAGTATATGTCTGTGGCAGTATTTAAAGTAATATCTTCCTGAATCCAAGGCTAACACTTTATCAACTATGCTACATTTTTTGACTGAGGTTCATCTTAGGTGAAAAGACTACCTGTCCTTAACAGATTTGTGTGTATTCCAGGGTCATTAGCACATTTTGGAGTAAATGAGCATGCAGTCAGATAATTGGTGGAGAAAATTGAGTGTTCTCCTTGTCACCTCAAGTTTCCCACTCCACCCCTTCTCTCATGCTGGTAAGCTCACCTTCTACTTTACAAAGAATATGAATCTAACCTGATTCAATTCCCTCAACTTCTCTACTCAATTTTTTTTTCTCAATTTTAACCCATTTTCTTCTTCTGTATGTCTCTGAAGTGTTTCTTCAACCTTTTCTCCCATCTTCTATAAGATGTTGATCTATCAAATATTTCCCTTCTATTTATTTTCAATCCCTTTCAGTTTCCATTGACAATTCCTATAAATTTTGTTATTTATTCTATTCTGGAAAAAAAAACAAATTAGCAAAACTAGAACAAACAAGTAAGCAAACAAAAAAAAAACATAAAATGTCCTTGTCCCTGTTATTTTTTTGTGCTACCGCTTCATTTCTTTCCTACAAACTTCTCAAAAGATTACTCTTCCTGTCTATAACTATTAAGTTTTTACTCACCCTTAATTCTTTATATTCTGCCCTTTCTCCATATTACTGTAGCATTTTCTTAAAGTGCTCTAATAACCTCCTATTTTTCAAATCTAGTGGCTTTTTCTTAGTCCTGACCATTTTTATTTTGTTTGTAGAACATAGCACAGCTTACTACCATTTCCTTTGAATTTCATGGCATTGATTCCAGGATTTTGACCTCCATAATCACAGTTTCTGAGACTCTGAAGGGAGTGAAGCTACTGAATTGCCATAGATGAAAAGGAGTCCAGAGATCTCTGCACTCACAGCCTCAGCTCCAGACAACTCCTTATAGGTGTCACCCACCTTTGTCATCCTCTTCCAAAGGCATGGGAATTTATGACTTTGCATTTCTTGTCTTCACTTTTATTTATCTCCGTGGTTCAATTGTCTTTTACAGTTGCATAAGTTCTTACTCTGGCATCTGGCCACTTTCAATGTTTCTGCTCTTTTAATGATGCATGAGTAAACTTTACTTTACCTGGGGGATTTCAGCACTTACCCAGATGGCCTGCAACTAATGAACTGCCATCATCCTTGGCTTAGCTGCCTTTTGCTGATTTTTTTAATATTTGCATAGCAGATAAAAGTGTCACCTCTTAAAGTCCTACACCAAGGATCTAATAATACTTTCTTTAAATTTCACTATTATGATTCACCTTTTACAGAACTCTCTAAAAACTCATTTTCTTCTTTCTCTTCCTCTTCTTTGCCTGAAGTATAATTCTTTCCTCTATCTCTGACCTTGACTTTTCTAATCCTTCTCTAGATTTTCCTCTCTCACAATGTCTACAACTATCACCTCTATGTGTATGACTTCCAAATATATATTTCTTTCCCCAAACAATTTCTCAAACTCCAGACTTTACTTTTACAAGTATTTTTTTTTCAGCATCTGTACCTTGACGTCCTACTGGCCTCTCAAAGTCAAGTGTCCAGAACGGAACTCAGCAGAACACACATAAAAGAACAGCAAATAAATAAATCACTTTAAGAGCTAATAAAAACATATCAAATTTATTCTGATGCATCTTAATTATAGTACTGATACTATAACTATGACAAAATACATTTCACCATTAAAAATGAAAAAAAATTTTCATCTTACTGAACAAGCAACCTTTTTTTTAATTCAAAGGTATTTTAAATGGTTCTATCTATCTCTTCACCTCTCAAATGATATAACAGGGACCCAGAGAAGTAAAGCATCTTCACTAAGGTCCAACAGCTCACACCTAGATGGAGCTCTAGGATCAGAACCTCAATCTTTTTTTTTTCCTAATCCAATGTTGTTTCCATTGCACCATGTGGTCAATCACTCTTCTGTTTTGAAAGCTAAAAAGCTAAATGTTCAATTCTCATAAGTGCAAAATAAATATCCTCTATTTTATTGGCCTTATCAAAGACATTGTACTTTGAAAAAAGATTGGTAATACACATTTACAAATGAAATTATATCTTGGTTGTACAAATGTATTACCCATCAAGATTTAAGGTCAAGTAATCTTTTGAAATGTTAACACCAGCTAAAGTTATATGATTTGCCTAATTAATGTAAAGTGAGTGTTTGATACTGAATACTAGCTGAAAAATTCATGAATGTGCATGTTTTATCACAAGTATTCATTTGTATTGGTTCTGTAATACACACATACTGTATATATATATATATATATATATATATATATATATATAGTGAGAGAGAGACAGAGAGAACGAGAAAGATAGAGGTCTATTTTTTTTATGGTCTATGTTTTGTGATGATTCTAAGTTTTTGTTCCAAATAACTATCTAATTTAGAACTTGAAAATCCTTTGTAACTCTTATTTAAAACCTTATTGCAATCTTATGCGCATTAAAGTATATTTTTAAAAATAGGTGCTATATAAAGGCTAGGACAATAAAGCCCAGCTTGCTCCCAAGATCCTCCCCAGATCAGGGTGCAAATAAATCTGATCAAGAACAAAAGCTAAGCAAAGCATATAAGGTCATTACTATCTATCTTTTTGTCCCAAGTCCTTACCTTTATTATGTAGGATATATATGTGGCAATAACAAGACCTGTCGGATTTTGTTCTGCATTCTGGCCAGCAGAAAACTACTGTCTTTGTACATGGCATTATGATTTCTACATTAGCCAAATAAATAAGTAACCTTTATAGAGTATCTAAATTAATGGTATGAAAAGGTTTCCTAATGGGCTTCTAAATCTTCATGTTTTTATGACTTCATTAATATGATAAAGATGAAACAGACTGCAGGGTTCACATTTAAGACATAAAGAAATATTACAAAATATACATTTGGGTTCCTGGGAAAATAAGGAACTTGATAGTGTCTTAATTAAAACATTTTGAAGATTAAACACACCATGAAGATATGTTGGTTTCTTAAAGCTGCTGAAATTTTACAAAGGCAGATTTTTGAAATAGCATTTTTTGGGGGGAAAGAGGAGGAGGGAGGCATTTCTGTACAGTGAAAGGCATAAAGAAATGATTGCTTGTGAGGATCATTAAATATACATCAATGAAATGAGTTAACGAAAAAAAGGTTTTTCAAAGGTAACTAATAGCAAAGAATTGTATTTTTTTAAAAAGAGGAATAATTGAGTAGTGAAAAGAATACGATAATGCACCCACCATACTTCATACAATTTTTCAGTTAGGTAATCTAAGTTCCCGGATGGACTATTAGATCAAGATAATTAAGGCAGTGTGATCCTAAGGCCAAAATCAAAATTGAAATCCAAGGTCTATGAATTCTAATTCTCCCTTTCCTGTTAACTCCATGCAGAGACTCCTCAGGAATTTTTTAATGTTTCAGTATTTTATAGCATACTAAAGATAAAAGCAGTCCAAACAAAATTAATTTTGAAAAATTGCAAGACTTCTGCATCATGGCATTAGTTTGATTGAAGCCAGGACAGCTTAACAGAAACTTTCACATATGATGTGGTACATGGGGAACATATCAGATAAATTTAAACTGGAAAATAATTTTAAGATCATCTTGTTCACCCTCCTTTTTTTTCCATTGAGGAAACTGGGGCCAAGATCTTAAATGGACTGTCCAATGTTACACAAGTTAATGGTAGACCTAGAACCAAACAGAGTCCAGTTCTCCTGATCACCATTTAGATGCCATGCCTTTGCCTTCATTTTGAGGCAGCCATTGGTGCACTAGATTAAAAAAGCACTGGGCCTGGACTCAGGAAGACCTGAGCTCAAATCTGACTTCAGACACTTACTAGTTTTGTGACTCAAGACAAGTCACTTGACCTTTATTTGCCTCAAGTGTCCTCAATAGTAAAATGCAGATAATAATGTCATTCATCTCTCATTGATGTTGGATCCCCATGGATCTCACGGATGCCCTACCACATCATACCTCATTTGAATCTCAAAATAATTGAATATTGTTAGGATAGGTACTTTATAAAAATGATCTTATTATTTACAAATGTAAAGTGATTACTTGAAAGGCTGGGGGAATTAATACTTTATTTTGACACTTAAAACATGTAGTTTTATCAGTGCAGGTACTCCCTTTACTGACCCAGATCACAAATAGCTTATTATCTTAAAGACCTGGAACTACACAAATTCAAGTCATAATTATTGTAGTATTGCAGATAGGTTCAAAAGTTTTGGCTGTGAGTAAATCAGTCAGTTCATTTCACCTCCTCATCAGCAATATTATTGGTTGCCTAATAGGATTTCCTTTTCATACAGACTTCGACTATTTAAAATAGTTTTCTTAACTCCTAACATAAAAACTTCAAGCCTCCCAAATTGAGGCTATACAGTGAGAGAAAGTTAAAGGATATCTTAATAAACAAAAATAAGACTTCAAGAAATAAACTTATTCTATTTATTCATACAAATGTGAATTGGAACTATTTTCAAAGCCCAACAAAGGAAAGGATTTTCCCTCTCTAAGACTGCCTATTTGACTAGAACTATTTCCTCACCCTAAATACAGACTAACTAAAAGTCACATAACCTCATTTCTTGGTCGTTAGTCAGTCAGCCATCTATGCTGTTGTTCAGTTGTTTCAGTCATGGCTGACTTTTCATGGGGTTTTCTTGGCAAAGATACTAGAGTGATTTTGCCTCCAGCTCATTTTACAGATGAGACAACTGAGTCAAATAGGGTTGCCACTTGCCCAGAGTCACACATCTGGTAAGTGTCTGAGACTGCATTTGAACTTAGGAAGATGAGTATTTCTGACTCCAGACCTAGCATACAATCCATTGCACCACCTAGCTGCCCCATCAATCCATAAGAAGCCTCAGTTTGTCTCACTTCTGTGACCTATTTAGCAGGTAGCCAGTGGTATAGACCTTATACAATATTCTTCTGTGTGATGCCAAATAATGCTCAAGGAGCTTGCATTCTAAGAGAGCAAAGCACACATTCTCTCTCTCTCTCTCTCTCTGTCTCTCTCTCTGTCTCTCTCTCACTCTCTCATCTCCTTTCTGTCTATAATCTATCATCCATCATGTATGTGTGTATGTATGTATGTATCTATGTGTCTATCTATCTATGTATCTCTCATCATCTCATCTTACACTGCATGCAGTGTGGGCCAACATGTACTCTTTTGTGCATGTCAGTGAGATATACACACATACACGTATATGTATATCTGTATATGTATGCTTATGTATATGTATATATGCATATATAGTGTGTGTATATGTATCTATATATACACACACTTATGTACATATACATGTAAATAGCCAATTTTTTTAAAGAAAGGATTTTTGTAGGGTGGAATTGTTAGGATGTAGGGGGGTGAGGAACTATTAGCTAAGAAAATCTAGAAAGATCTCATATATGGTATAGCATGTAATATGAATTTTGAAGAGAACTAGAAATTGTAATATGAAGAGTTACTAAGGGAACATATTCCAGGCTGGGCACCTGTAGAACCTGTAGAAATCTGTAGAAAAGTACACTGATTATGGAGTCAGAGGAGTCATGTTCAAATCTTACCTCTGACACTTACTACCTCTGTGATTGATATTAGGCAAGTTTCTTTACTTCCGTGGGTCTCATTTTCCTCAAATGTAAAATGAAGTTTTTGAACTTTCATTTTTTGATGACAGTTAAAGATTTCAAATAGTGAAGGTTGATATTATTATTTGTGAGAAACATTAAGTAGTCTACTTAATTTGTAATGAAAATTGGATTAGAAGAATACTGCCAAAAAGAAAAGGTTGCTATTGTTTGCTTGTTTTGAATGAGAGAAAGACATAGTAAAAACTAGGTTTCAGGAATATCATTTTTGTGCATCTATAGAAGATGGGTTGGAGAGTGGAGAGTTGAGGTGGGAAGACCAATTATGAGGAATGGCAATAGTGCAGAAGGAAGGCACTAACAGTGTGTTTGTAGGGTGCTGTGGGGGGGGGGGGGAGTATCTTAAAAATGGTAGGATTCAGGTTGGTTCTTAAAAAAAGCCAGGAAGTCAAGAGGCAGGTATAAGGAGGGAGAGCATTCCAGGCATGGAGGTCAGTCAGTGTAAAGGCAGAATCAGTAGATGGAATGTCATGTATAGGTTACAGCAAGAAGGCCAGAATTACTGAGGAGAGTTTTAGGTGAAAAATAATGAATATTATTTTGAATATGTTGATCTGACAAAGGGAGGCTTTTAAAGCAATGCTGTGCTCATGTTGTGCCCTTATTCTCTAGTGGCTATTACATCTAGAACTAGAGACATATTCTACTGCTTGGCATTTAAAGCCCTTTATTACCATTTGGTTCTATACTGCCTTCCTTCCTCTTCATGTACTCCAGTCCAGCCAAACTAGTTTTCTTGCTATTCCTCATTGTTGACATGCCCTCTTTATTCCATCACTGTGGCTTTTCAGGGACTGTCCAATGCACCTAGAATGTACACCCTCCTTTCCTCTACTTTCTAAAATCTCTATATACCTTCAAAAGTCAGTTCAAATAGGACTTCTCTTTTCCCAGAGTTTAAAAATGTTCCTGCCATAAAAAATCAATTAATTAAAACTTGCTGACTGATTCCTAATAGACTGACTTTCCTAATTCCTCTAATGTCCAGTGCCTCCCTCCAAAAATTATTTGTAAGATATGGATAGAGATATAGGCAGATATAGATATAGATACATATAGATAGAAATATATCAATATATACATTTTGTATATATACATCTACATATATTATATATGCACATACATACAAACATGTATATATGTATATATACATATATGCACAGAAATATGTATTTTTTAATGTACATCTTGTCTCTGTGAATCAAATGTAAACACCTTTACTTTACTTTTCCTTTAGGGAAAAAGCAAGTTTATATTTTTATTTTTGAATCTCTAGAGTCTAGCACATGACATGGCATATTGTATGTACTTAATAAATATTTATTGATTGAATAACTAGAGCAATGTAAATGGAAATAACAAAGTAAATACTGTAACTGAAAAAGATGTAATAAGAGTGACTCCAATTAATCCCCCAAAAGAGTTGATAAAAAACACCTCCCTCCCTTCTTTACAGAAATGGGAAACTATGTCTGTGGGAAGTTACCCCTATAATCAGACAACGTTAATGTGTTGTTTGTTTTTTTCTCAACTATCCTTTTCTTTTCTTTCTTTAATATTATTATTTTAAATAAGGAATGTTTTACTGGGGATGGCAGAACAAAGAAAATAAGAAAGGAAAACAAGTATCTATTAAAGGCCTACTATGTTCCAGGCACTATGCTAAGTGCTTTATAATTTTGTCCCTCATTTAATCCTCAAAATAACCATTAGAAGTAGGTGTTATTATTATTTCCATTTAATAGTTGAAGAAACTGAGACAGACAGAGGTTAAATGACTTGCCCAGAGAATAAATTTGAACTCAGCTTTTCCTGACTCCAGACCCAACACTTTGTCCACTGCCCTACTGAGCTGCCCCTACATGAAGGGGGACATATAAAGGTAATATGAAAACAAAGGATATCAATAATAATTAAACCACATACAAAAAAAAACCTTTAAAACTAATTTGACCTGCTAATAACACCACACAACTTCCTTGCCTTAGTCTCAATAGCTCCCTAGCTACATTTCCTTTTCTTCTTATGCCAACCTTTTATTAGTCAATTTGCTCAATTCACCAATGTCTCTACCAATTTCCTTTACTCTCTAACTTGCTCCATTTTCCTTTTCTTACTCATCTGATCTTGGACATTCTCTTTTTCCTGATCCCTGAATCTCACTCTTCAGAACTTTTCTCTAAAACCTACTTTCCTTGATTCTTTACCATCTCCAAGACTTCAAAACCTCCCCTTCAGTTAGAACTTCAGCTAGGGAGGGATTGACTTCATTCAACCTGAGGTAAATGGTCCATGGCTCCAGCATTGATTGATGATGGTCAGTTGAGAACACTATGAAAGTGTTCTACCCATCTCTCTAGGATCATGTCCTTAACACTAATCAATATGGCTCCATCAGTACTGAGTAGCTGAGATGTACCATAGGTCTGTGGCCCATAAATAGCCTTCAGGTCATCATAGAAGTGCTTTGGATTGTTACTATAAGCATAAAATTGGATTTCATCTGCCTTCTTATTGAGTCAGGAATCCTGCATTACAAACTCTGCTTGTACTTTACTTTCAATGGAATTAAATGCTGCCTTCTTAAAGATGGATGAACTATCTTTCTGGTAAACCCTGTGGGGTTCTTGTTTTTCACCTAGCAGCTTCTCTACTACAGATAGCACAACTCCAATGGGCTGGCCATGTTGTTCAAATGCAAAATGTACACTTACCAAAAGGTCTATTTTATGGAGAACTCATACAGGGCAAGCACTCACATGTTGGTCTGAAGAAGTGATATAAGGACACTCTCAAGGTCTCTCTTAAGAACTTTGGAATTGATTGTGTGACATGGGAGATACTGGCACAGGACTGCTTAGCATGGTGTGCCCACATCAGAGAAGGTGCTGTGCTCTATGAGCAAAGCAGAATTGAAGTAGAAGAAATGTGAGATGCATGAATTTAGAGATTCCAAATATTCCCATGGACTATTTCTGCCCCACCTGTGTTAGAACATTCTGAGCTCAAATTGCTCTGATCAGCCACAGTTGGACACACTGTAACTTGACTCTAGCATAGTGATGTCATTTTGGTCCTCTTCAAGAAGGAAGGACAACAATCACCACCACCAACCACCACCATGTCCAAATTTCTTTCACAGGAATAGATAGGATAATCTAAACTTGAGGCTTGTTCTCCTCTATAATTTCCTTAATTTCTCCTCCCCAAAAACTATCACTGACTTTCCTTGCACATTCAAACCCTTCTAAATTACTTACACAATTTCCTCCTCTGTATTTAGCTCAATTTGTCTCTGTTTCCACACCTTCTCTCACTACCTTTTTGCCCCAAAGCTGGAATTAGGTCCATTCCCATTTTACAAAAGAGGAAAATGATGCTCAGAGAGGTTAAATGACTTTAACAAAGTCACACTGCTATTAAATACTAGAGCTGGGACTTAAACCTAATTATTTTATGCCAGTCCAGATTTTATTATAATGATAACACAACCTTTCATGTCCATTTGGGCATTAATATAATTGTGAGTAAGGAGGGCTCAAAGACCAGGAGAAATCTCTTCAACTGATGAATAAAACAATCCATTGTAGTGTTGAATGAGGGAAGCAATTTTATTTTTGTAACAACTAGCCTAATGAAGGTTCATTTTATATAAGAGAGATTCCAAAATTATTTCTAAATTGAAATTGCTTCCATAGGAATAAGAAAACTACAGATTTCTCCACCTACATAACCTTGACAGATACTTCAATAGCAAACCTAGTAGATCAATTAAATGTAAGTGCTACACTGAATCTGTCCTTTGAGAGAGCAAAAGCCTATTGAAGAGTGATTTCTCCAATACAATGAAAATGGAGAACTGATTTACAGTCTAAATGTGTCAGTGCTTATAAATAAAGTTATAACTAGACCTTATAGAAAGTCAGATAAAGGAACAAGGGGTTGAATGTAAGAACAGATAACACTTCAAGTTAAATGAAGCATAATTGTTTAATCAATACTTTGCCTTAAAGATTTAGGTAAGATTTCATTACACATCGATCAAACAGATATCACATTATACAGTAGAAGAGCAATGAATTGCAAATTTTTGAGGGGAAGAAGCTCTTTGGAACTATTTGCATTAAGATATTTTAAAAGATTAAAAGCCATTTAAAACATGGTTACAGTTCATGATAATGGAAGGAATTGAGAACAGTTTAAGTAATTTTCTTAGGCTCATTGAAAAGCAGTAAAATATTATTTTAGGATCTTTAAAACATAGATTTCTTAATTTAAAGTTCTGGAAAATTACCCTTATAACTGTTTTAATCAAAGTAGTTAAATTATTTAGTTTCTTCCTATATACGTATATGTGTGTATATGTATATATTTATATGTGCACAGATATATGTAAATATATTATATATAATGAATGTCACTTTCATGACACATTCATTATATACAAATTTCTAGGTAAACACGTGCGTATACATGCATGTGCATATGTGTGCATGTGTGTATGTATAGTGGGTATATAGGTAAAGTATATATGTATAGATATACATACTATACACAGGTATGTGCACATATGTGTGTGAATTCATGTGTGTATGACTATAAATTTGTGTATGTATGCTTATGTGCCAATATGTGTACATATATTTATTGTGTACATGTGTATATGTGTGTATGTATGGTGTCATACAGTACATGGTGCTTTCTCAACTGTAAATATAATAATAGCCCCCACCTCTCAGGGTTGTGTTGAGGATCAATTGACATGATATTTGTAAAGCACTTGGCACAATGTCTGGCACATAGTAGGTACTATATAAATACTAGCTATCATCATCATCACCATCATCATCATCACCATATTTGAATACTCCATTGTGATACTAAAAAAAGTGAAGTCAAACTAATTAACACAGTGGGGCTCTTTCTGATGGTAATTGAAGTAATCCATACATGGTATCCTCATGTTTCTTTTGAGAGAAGCAAAAAGTTTTCCTTTTTGATTCTTCAGTAACAAGATGGTTTGTAACAATTAATTATAGTTTCCTTTCATTGTCATTTCATCATTTTGCATTCTGTTCTATTGCTTCTGCTTACTTCAATCTGCATCCTTTCATAAAAATTCCCATCCTCCAAATCATTTGTAAAAGGAAAAGAAAGAGCTAAGAGCAGGGATTTTCTCTTTGTTTATTGTAGTTATTCTTAAACATAAACTTGCATTAAAGTAAGGGTATTCCTTCCTTGTGCCTTCACCACTGTTTAAAATGATAGGTAACATTCCACATCATTACAGAGAGCACCAGTATTTTTTCATGAGCAAAGTGATTCATTGGGCACAATGTCCACTGCTAATTCTATAATCAATTAATATGTGTGATAAGATGCATTGTAAAATATTTATCATTGGCTATTTTTTCCATATTTAACATAATGACCTTTGCTCCTAGCTGATAGTTCTTAGCATATTTATAGATAATCTGGCAATTTACTTTTATGAATTGAAAATGCAACACTTGGAGCTAGTAGAAATCAATAATAAAAAAAACTCAAAGTCATCAACAAGAAGTACACTTTATGTGGCAGTTCAGGTCCTTTGGAAGTTTCAAGCAAGGCATGATAGTTAATGTTTATGATCCCTTCTACCAGTGAATCTGTGCTTGGTGGATTTCTTGACCTCAAGAGCTGTGAGCTACAGTGGGCTATGCTGATTCAGTGTCCAAATTGTTTGGCATTAATATAGCAAGCCCCTGCTCTCTGATGATACCAGGCTTTCCCAGGAGGGCCAACTTACTCAGACTGGAACAGGAGCAAGTGAAGGCTCTCGCTGCAATCAGAGTGGAATAGTGCTATCAGTAGCTCCTGTACTTTCAGCCTGGGCGAGATAGAGAGATTCAATTTTAAAAAGAAAGGGAAGAAAAACAACATATGCAACATATTCAAAAGCTGAGTGACTTTGTTCCATTTCATAAATATCTTATAGAGAATGTTTTATTACAAAATCTGATGATATGATTGATGATTTCATGCATAGTTGACTAGCAAACTTGTTAAAAAGTTATCTGCAGCCTACTACTTGAGACTCACTTACCTTTCAGTGAATACCAAGCATAATCAGGAGTGGAACAGCTGTAAAGCAACAAAAGAATGAGTGTATTTGTGAAGGTGGCAAACAGTGGAGTGGACAGTTATCACCATAGTCATACAGAAATGGATGCAAAACAGTTGTTGGAGTATGAATCATATTGACAGCAGCAAAGGGTAAATGATTTCCCACTCTTTCAACATGATGCTGGGACAGCTGGGAACTCAACGGTTCTTTCTATATCCTATTTCAGTAGATTGCAAGATGTTGCCAGGCAACTAGAAATTGAGAAATGCCATTTCTTTGATCTGTCTAGGGTTTTGTTTTTGAAGCTTTGTTCCTCCCTCACAGATTTTTTTTAATCCACTCATCTCTTCACTTGGTATGTTTATTTGGTAGCTGGCTATACCTATTTGATATTTATTTCCATTCAATTCAATTCAAAAAACATTCACCTGCTATGTTCAGAGTATCAGTTTAGATGATGAGGGAGGTACAGAGTTGAGATAAGATATGTTCCCTGAATTTAATGACTTTACAATTAAAGAATGAGAAGAGGGTGATATATATATATATATAAGTTCAAAAGTTGAATATAATTCAAATACTGTGAAGATTAGATGAGAGAAGGAGATGTGTGTGTGAGAGAGAGAGAGAGAGAGAGAGAGAGAGAGAGAGAGAGAGGAGAAGAGAGAAGAGAAGAGAGAACAGAAAAGAAAAGGAACAGAACTTTGGAAAACAATCATATCAAGCATTTTGGAAGATGAAACTAAAGCGGAAAAACCAGACAACCTAAGAAAGCAATGAAAGATTAGAGAAGAAGGAAGAAAGCCAGGAGCATGTGATTTCATAGAAAACAATAGAGAAGAGAGCATTCACTAAAAAAAAAAGATAGCAAAAAATGTTAAACTTTGCAGGGCTACAAAAGAACACACAACCTGATGACTAAGAACATACAATCTGATGATTAAGAAGTTGATAAAAACCTTAGGTGATGACAGGTGATCCTCCTAAGGATATTGACTTAAGGAAAAATGGTCATAATTCTTTGTAGATTGAAATCTGTTAGTCATATGGTGGTATAATTTTAGCTTAAGTTTTTTGTTTGTTTTCTGTTTACACAATGGAAAAAGAGCTGGTCAATTCAGCCAATTTAGTGGAAAATCTTTATATTAGTTATGCTGCAAATAGACAGAACTATTAGGTTTGTTGTCTATATGCTATATTATGATACAATATTACACAATAAACATTTATTAAGCGCCTACTATGTTCTGGGCACTGTGATAAGTTCTAGGAATACAACTATGAAAAAATAAAGATAGTCACTACCCTCAAAGAGTTTACAGTCTGATGAAGAATGACAGCACACAAAAGAGAGCAAAAATTAGGGGAGTAGGGAGAAGTTACCTGGCACACAGGGCATGAAAATGATGGAGCTGGATCTAAGTAGTGCAGATGGTGGGAAAGGAAATTATTTGGCCTTCTTAGTCCTCTTTAAATGGGAACTTTGGGAGGGTTTTGTTTTTTTCTCTCTCTTTTTTTTTCTTTTCTCCTCCCTCCAGCTCTTTAATCAGAGGGGCAAAGACAACTGAAAGTACTGATGATATGAAAGTACCAAGCTCATGCAATCTCTTTGATGATGAGATTCCTGGTGGTGGGCTTTGCCTCAGGGAAGGATAGGGTATGATAATGGTGGATTTGAATTATAGGCAGTGCAGCTGATGGGAAATAAAAGCTGTCTAGGCTTCTAAACTCTCTCTAAATGGAGACATTGGGAGAATTATTTTTAATTTTTTTAGCATCATGTAGATACATTCTTTCATTTTCTTTCCTTTCACTTAGCCATGCATTGAATAACAATGTGGCATAGTAGTAAGAGCACTGGTTCTAGAGTTATTGGCCCTGAGTTCAAATTTCACTTCTGATGCTTACTACCTGTGTAAATTTGGGCAAATCAGTTCACTTCTCCAGTCCTTAGTTTTTGTATCTGTAAAATGAGGGGGTTCAACTAGCTGTCTTTGAAGGTTTTTTCCTAGCTCTAAATCTATACTTTATAATGATAATAACTGAAACTTGGAACTTCAGTTCATTCTCAATTTTTCAATCTCAGTCATTCCACATATACAATCAGTTGCTAAATATTGTTATTTCTTCTTTCTAGTTATGCCTTTCTTGCAAATTGTACAAAACTTTTTTAACCCCTTATCATCTCTTGCCAGGCTTATTACAATAGCCTTCTGACAGGTCAAATCTCCCAACTCCAATCCTTCTTCTCATCATCTAAGATTTTTCCTGCATGTTTTTTTTGTGTGTGTCTTCCTCCTTGCTAGCTTCTTTCCTTCCTTTCTTCCTTCCTTCCTTCCTTCTGCCCTCCCTTCCTTCCTCCCTCCTTCCATCTCTCCTCTTCCTCCCTTCTCTCCCTCTCTCTACATAGGGTATCATACCTTTACTTGTGGATATTCAGGCCAAAAGGAATGTAAATTTTTATCCCAGAAACCTCATAAAGTATCTTGGGGTTTACAGGCTAGATTTCTTTCTTTAGGAGTGTACCTTAAATGCAAATCACTCTGACTCTCATTAAGTTGCCAACAATAGGTCCCAGACCAAGTCTCACATGATCATTGTTTTGGCCCTATTTATGCTCAGAGTGAGTATAAATAACAATTGTTTCTGTTTTGGCAGGAAAACCAAAAGGTCTTCCCCTCCCAGATTACTTTTTTTTTTTTTTAATAGGGGAAAGAGGACATTCTTTGCCTCATTTCTTACCTAGCCTTAATCACCAAATGGGCATTGCCTCAGTAAAACTAAGACCTGGGAAAGACCTTGGCTTAAAAAGGCCAAGGTCTCCCACTACACCCAGGGCCATCTCCAGTTGTCCTGATCTATATCTTGCCACTTGACCCAGATGACTCTGAAGGAGAGAGTGAAGCTGGTGATTTTGTACTGCCCTCTCTCACTTAAATCCAATTCATTTGCAAGTCATGGTACTACCTTTCTGATGTCATGATTCTTTTCTAGAATGAAGAACAAAAAACAAGATTCTCCTAAAGCATATTGAGTGAACATGTTACTCTTATATTCAGCTTCAGTGGCTCCCTTTCACATCCAGGATAAAATTTAAAGGTTTTTTGTTTTTGTCTAATATTTAAAGTTTTTCATAATTTGGGCCTTTCATTACATTCCCACTCTTCTTATACATTTCTTTTCTCCACTCACTCTCTGATTTAGCTATTGGCCTCCCAGAAATTATTCAATGTGATAATTTCCCATGCCTGTGCCTTAGTACCAACTGTCCTCCATGCCCACAATGCTCTGCCCTTTCACTTCTGCCTCTTAATCTTCCTGGCTTCCTTCAAGACTCAGCTCAAAGTCCAGCTTTAACAGGAAACTTTACCTAGTGCCTCCAACTACTAAAGCCTTCATATTTCCAATTACCTCCCATCTACTCTATATCTATGTAACATGAGGTGTTACAACATGTTAGCCAATTATGGGGACACATTGAAAGTTCCAAGTTTGAGTTACTTCTGCCATCAGAAGTATAGTTATTCACTTGCATTGGCACATAATAAATGCTTAATAAACATTTGTTTATTGACACACTGAACCTGGGCAATTTACTTAGATTTCTCTGGTCAATCCCCTAAGACTATGAATAGCAGAGAAGGCATTTGAACTACATAGATGGAGAGAGTTTCTTTATCTGGAAGTGCCTATTGTAATGAATCATAGGTTCAAGCTCTATTCCTGTTTTTCATGGCTGTTGGCTTAGAGCTTCACAATATAAGGGAAATGGAAATTCTAATAAGGCTTATATGAGAATATTGGTATTTTTTAATGTTTCTTTTAAAGACTCTTCCCTACCCACTTAAGTAGAAAAATGTGTATGTACAGGTGCCTTTGACATCTTAATTTCCATGCATCTCCACAGTATGTATGTGCAGCCCCAAAGTTCTTTCAGCTGTTTCCATTCATACACATAGGAGCATCCACTTCCAATAACCACCAGGGTATGTATAATTCAAACAGCAGAAGAGTGGGCAGAACTTTGGCCTGGAGGCCTAAGTTATATTTTTGTCTTTATTATCATCTAGCTGTATGATCTTTGACAAGCCCCTTAATTTCTCAGTCTCATTTTCTACAGTTGAAAAATGAAGGGATTAGACTACATGGTCTTTTGATCCCTTCCTGTTAGTTGTAAGATCCATTATTTTTTTTAATGAAATAAAGATTTGTAAATAACTGAAGTATTAATAAAAAGTGGTTTATTTAGCTAGCCTGGAAAGAATATGCAAAAAAGATATAGTAGTACTTAGTTTCTATACACTGGGTTCCTCCTTGTCTGCAAGACAGGGTCTGGTGAGGTACTTGATTTTCAGACATCTACCAAGTCTAAGGGACCCCAACTTCCCTGAAGTGGAATTTTTCATGCCTTTAGGTGGCCAGAAAGCTGTATCAAGGGAGGAAGGGGGCAATCAGGACTCAGGTAGTGCATTGTCACCTATTAAAGAAAATGAATCTTTGTTAATGGAAATGGAAAACCCCAGTCCTATCATATTTGTATTTCTAACACTTAGTGATTTCCTCTTTACCCCTACAATTAAAATCAGAGACATCTTAATCTATCCATTTTTTATTTCCCAAATGCATTGACAAAGCCTTCACACACAGAGCTACCTATTGATCTGTCACTAATATAGCAATAGTCCTATTTTTAAAATGTAAAATACAAATATAATAATAAAAGAAAAAATGCTACCAACTGTGATAAGAAAAATAAAACTTTCTCCTCACAGAGGTCTGCCAGTGGGAAAATCCTAATTACATTCACATACACTTATTTCCTAGGTTGCTGAAACTATGTAGGCAGCTACATAGAAATTTAAACAATAAATTGCAGAATTAATCCCTTATTGTCACTGAATATTCAAATAAGCAATTTAGGGTCCTAATGAATAACATTCAGTTAAAACAAGAAAAAGATTTTTTTTTAAAAAATGGTAGCAAATTGTCATCTACCTTTTCAGATAATTTGTTTAAAATAATAATGGTTATATTTTGAATGTCCTAGACCTATTAAAAAATGCTGAAGCAGCTAGGTGGTGCAGTGGATAAAGCACTGGCCCTAGAGTCAGGAGGACCTGAGTTCAAATCCAGCCTCAGACACTTGACACTTACTAGCTGTGTGACCCTGGGCAAGTCACTTAACCCCATTGACTAGCCAAAAAATAAATAAGAAAAGAAAAATGCTCCTTTGACTTTTATCTGATGTTGGAAAATTTCAATTTTCTATAATGTGAATAAAATATATTTCCACCTTTCTTTCAAATGAACTGTTTAAATTTCTCTAATTAATTTCATTATAATATCCAATAAGTTCATAGAAGATATACAGTTTGACTGTATTGAAGGATATAAGATATGTAACTGTTTCCCATATCCCCATATTTACTTATATGCTTTTTTGGGGGTGTGTGTGTGTGTGTGTGTGTGTGTGTGTGTGTGTGTGTGTGTGTGTATTTGACTGGCAAAAGGAAAACTAAAGGGAAAAGAGAAGGTCATTTACTACTTCTTTGACTTTTAAACCTGGAACCTACACACTTGTGATTATTAGTCATTGAAATATCCTTCAGGTCTCTGACAATTAATAAACAGAAGGTCAAGTTCTGCAAAAAATGCTTTGCCTACTATTTTTCTGATGATAGCTTATTTTCATTATTACTTCCCTTTTATGTGATAGCCATATTAAAGGAAGTCATTGTAAAGAAAGAGTAATGAAGCAAGACACTGAAAACCTTCCCCAACCCAGTGTATGTCTGAAGTACAATAAATAGTCTTACATAACTGATAACAACCCAAGGATTGTAATCCAATCTCAATGCTTTAAGGAACATTCTTTCCCTTTCCCTGACCCCACCATTCAATTCTGAGAATATTTCCATTATCTCAAAGAACAATAATAACAAGTGCCTTACCACAAAGATAAGACTAAGTAGTAAGAATTAAGAATGCAAGAGGAATAGAACTTAGCAAATCTACATGATGCCTCTCCAAACAAATATCAGTCCATTTTGTCATGAGAGGGATTGATGCTATTAAAAACTGCACAGTTGATGAGGTTCAAGGTTAAATAGCAAAGTATTGGTAAAGCATTTCCTCCTCTCCCTTTTTGAGTCTTTTACCATGCAGCTGACTTTTAGCAATCAAATCCCCTGATCATCTAGTGTTTCTCTAATTGCCAGCCACCTCAGTCTCACTAATGAATATTTAAGGATAGTCATCTGCTAAGTGTGTGTTGCTTTTTCTCTTGAGTCATGAAGTCTTGTGTACCTAGTCAAATCATAAACATTTTAATAAAACACCTATCACTTGCCTGCACAACCTGCAACCCTCAGGTAACTTGGAACACACCAAAGGATTTCTAGAGGCCTTGCAAAAAATGTAGAGGAAAATATTCATTATATGTAGAAGAAATCCTCGCATGCTGCAAACACTCCAAGGGCCACAGGTTGTGCAGGTCTGACCTATAGACTTTTCACATCATTTCAATGTAGTTGGGTCTTGGATAAAAAAAACTTTGCTCCCTTAGAAACTGTTCAAATTTTAAACTTACAATGAATAATTGTTATAAAAGTTTAATTTTTATTTCTATTTTCCAGTGGTTGGGAAGGTGAGAAGAGAATAAAATGTTTGTTAATTGAAAACAAATCATAAAATTTCATTGAAAAAAATAATCAATTATACTCTGCCCTAATTAGATCACAACTGGAAACTGTGTTCAATTGCAAGTGTAATGGAAGATCAGCTAATGAGCACCTAATCCTTAAGCTTTTTATGGCTGGTAATCCACATGAAAAGTGGTTAGCCTGCTTCTAGAAGAGTGTGATGGAGAGCAGGGGTGGATGCCTGGTTCTTCATATTCTTAACTTAAAAAATGACCAGGTATTTTCTATTTCCTGTTCAGCTTACTGTGTATTGATGAAAAGTCTTTTAAATAGCTTATGAGTCACAAGTAAATATGCATATAAAAGATGCAGATAGAAAATTTATTTCTCTCCATTTTGGCTTTCAAGTGTGGAGGAAGAAGTGCTATAGGCCTGTGGGTGTGGGAGGGGCTTCTCTACCAAGGTTACCATGGGGCAGTGAACCAAAGATGCCAATGTCTCTTCTTTCCCTCTTGTGTTCATTCCTTCTTGATCTTAGATGGTTATTGGAGATGGAATACTCAACGTTATGAACTTGTAAGCTTTGAAAGGTAAGAGGAACCACCATGTATAAAAACTGGAGTTTGTATTAGAGACTTCTGGTAACAAGAGCAGCAAAGCCCAATGAGGAACCACTTCTGAAGAACAATCTGCATGGCTTTGCCCAGCAAAGAATCTAGCTAGCAGCTGATACACATTCTTCCCAAACTAAGGGAGTGACTTATCCATCAGCTATGCCCCAGCAACAGAACTTAGGAGGGGAATGTTCGTAGTCATTCCCCTGAGGCAGTAGAGGAGAATGACCTCACAGTTTTGGAGGGCTTTGTACTTCAAAATAAAAAAGTATTTTAGAGTTCAAATCTGGCCTCAGATACTTGATGCTTACTAGCTGTGTGACCCTGAGCAAGTCATTTAAACCTGTTTGCCTCACCAAAAAGCAAAAAAAAAAAGTATTTTGTACTTTTTGCTATATCTTTTCATTGAATGTTCTTTTGTAAAAGCTAATTGGTGGACTTCTGGGAGCCAAGATGGCACAATAAGTAGCTTTCCATATTCACCTCCAAACAACCATAAAATAGTGCCGCAAAACAAATCCTGGAATAGCTAAGTCAGCAGAAAGATGAGGTGGTACAGTCTTTTAGCCTGAGAGACTTGGAGGATAGGCAAGAAAGGTCCATACCACTTGGGTAAAAGGAGAGCACAGTCCAGGACAGGAAGCATCCCAGCAAAATAACAGCAAAACAAACCCAATAGCAGCTCTTTCTGTGGTGGCAAAGAATTGGAAATTGAGGGGATGCCTATCAATTGGGGAATGACTGAACAAGTTGTGGTATATGAATGTAGTGGAATAATATTGTGTTGTAAGAAATGATGAGCAGGCAGACTTCAGAAAAACCTGGAAAGACTTGCATGCAATAATTTCCACTTTGTGTGATGACTAACTTTAATAGACTTATCTCTTCTTAACAATGCAAGAATCTAAGACAACTCTAAAAGATTCATGATGGAAAATGCTATCCACATCCAGAAAAAGAACTATGGAGTCTGAATACAGATTGAAGTATATTATTTGCTCTCTCTCTTTTTTGTTTCTTCTTTTTTTGTTTGTTTCTTCTTATTCGTGGTTTCTCCTATTGGTTCTAATTCTTTTTTATAACATGACTAATGTGAAATAGGTTTAATATGAATGCATATGTAGAGCCTATATCAAATTACATGCTGTCCTGGGGTGGGGGGAGGGGAAAGACAGGGAGAAAATTGGGAACTCACAATCTTATGGAAATGAATGTTGAAAACTAAAAGGAAATAAACTAATTAAAAAAAAAAAAGAATGACTGGGTCAAACAACAAATCATGGAAGCAATCAGTACCTTCATTAAAGAAAATGACAATAATGAGACAAAATACCAAAACTTATAGGATACAGCCAAAGCAGTTGTTAAGGGATATTGTATATCTCTAAATGCTTACATGAAAAAAAATACAGAAAAAGACCAATGAATTGGGAATGCAACTAAAAAAGCTAGAAAGAGAACAAATTAAATATCTCCAATTAAATACCAAGTTAAAAATTCTGAAAATCAAAGGTGATTAATAAAATAGAAATTAAGGAAACTATTCAAATAATAAATAAAACTAAAAGATGGTTTTATAAAAAAAAACAGTAAAATAGATACCTCTTTGGTTAATCTGATAAAAAAAGAAGAAGAAGAAAACCAAATTACCAGTGTCAAAAATGTAAAGTGAATTTACCACCAATTAAGAGGAAATAAAAACAGTAATTAGGAGCTTTTTTGCCCAACTGTATGCCAATTAATCTGACAATCTATGTGAAATGGATGAATATATATATATATATATATTACATAGCTGAGATTAATGGAAGGGGAAATAAAATATTTAAATAGTCCCATTTTCAGAAAAAATAATTGAACAAGCCATCAATGAACTCCCTAAGAAAAAATTTTCATGGTCAAATGATTTCATAAGTGGATTCTATCATACATTTAAAGAACAATTAATTCCAATACTGTATAAACTACTTGGGAAAATAGGCAAAGAAAGAATCCTACCAAAAAAAAATGTTTTTTTGATACACATATGGGTCTGGTACCTAAACCTGGAAGAGCCAAAACAGAGAAAAAAGATATAGAGAGAGCAATTTCCCTAATAAGTGTTGATGTAAAACATTTAAATGAACTATTAGCAAAGAGATTACAGCAACTTTTCATGAATATAATACACCATGACCTAGTGGGATTTATATCAGCAATGCAGGATTGGTTCAATATTAAGAAAACTATCAGCATAGTTGACTATATCAATAATAAAATTAATAGAAATCATATGATCATCTCAATAGTTGCAGAAAAAGCTTTTGACAAAATACAGCACCCATTTCTAAAAAACACTAGAGAGCACAGTAATAAATGGAATTTTCCTTAAAATGATAAGTAGTATCTTCCCAAAATCATCAGCAAGCATTATAAGCTAGAAACATTTCCAACAAGATAGTGTGTGAAACAAGGAAGTCCATTATTACCACTGTTATTCAATATGATACTGGAAATACTAGCTTTAGAAATAAGAGAAGAAAAAGAAATTGAAGGAATTAGAACAGGCAAAGAACAAAGCTATAACTCTTTGCAGATGATATGATGACATACTTAGAGAATCCCAGAGAATCAAGTAAAATATTACTTGAAATTATAAACACATTTAGCAAAGTTGCAGGATGTAACATAAACCCACATAAATCATTGGCATTTCTATATATTGCTAACAAAACCCAACAGCAAGAGATAGAAAGAGAAATTCCATTTAAAGTTACTGTATTATAAAATATTTGGGAGTCTACCTGCCAAAACAAACCAAAGAACTATATGAACACAATTACAAAACGCTTTTCACACAAATAAACTCAGATCTAAAGAATTGGGAGAACATCAGTTGCTCATGGGTAGACTGAGCTAAAATAATAAAAATGACAATTCTACCTAAATTAATTTACTTATTCATTGCCATATGAATCAAATTGCCAAAAAATATTTTATAGAGATAGAAAACATAAAAACAAAATTCATCTGAGAAAACAAAAGGTCCAGAATATCAAGGGAATGAATGAAAAGAAATACAAAGGAAGGTGGCCTAACTGTACCAGATCTTAAACTGTATTGTAAAACAGTAATCATCAAAACTACTCAGTACTGGGATAGTTAAGTGTCACAGTGGATAGAACTCCTGCCTTGGAGTCAGGAGAACCTGAGTTCAAATCTGGCCTCAGACACTTGATACTTACTAGCTATGTGACCCTGGGTAAGTCACTTAACCCCAATCACCTCACCAAAAAGCAAAATAAATAAAGACTACTTGGTACTGTCTAAGAAATAGAGTGATGGATCAGTTGAATAGGTTAGGTACACAAGACACAACAGACAATGACTATAGTAATCTACTCTTTGATAAATCCAAATACTCCAGCTTCTGGGATAAGAACTCACTATTTGATACAAACTTCTGGGAAAACTGGAAAATAGTATGACAGAAACTAGGCATAGACCAACATCTCACAACATATAACAAGATAAGGTCAAAATGGTTTCACAATTTAAACAAAAAGTGTGATGCCATAAACAAATTAGGAGAGCAAGGAATATTTTACCTGTAAGATCTATGGAGAAGGGAAGAATTTATGACCAAACAAGAGATAGAGAACACTATGAAATGAAAAATGGATAATTTTAATTACATCAAATTAAAAAGTTTTTTGCACAAACAAAGCCAATGCAAACAAGATTATAAGGAAATCAGAAAGCTGGGAAACAATTGTTACAGACAGTGTCTCTGATAAAGGTCTGATTTTTCATACATATATATATATATACACATATGTGTGTATGTATATGTATGCATATATATGTATATACGTGTATGTATAAATATGAAGAGAGAGAGAGAGAAATGAGTCAAATTTGTAAGAATACAAGTCATTCCCCAGTTGATAAGTGGTCAAAAGATAAGAACAGGCAGTTTTCAGATGAGGAAACTAAAATTATCCATAGTCATATAAAAAATATTCTAAATGACTGGTGATTAGACAAAAGCAAATTAAACCAATTCTGAGGCACCACATCACACCTATTAGATTGGTTAATATGACCAAAGAAAAGGAAAATGATAAATGTTGGAAACGATGTGGGAAAATTGGAACACTAATGCATTGTTGGTGGAGTTGTGTACTGACCCAACCACTCTGGAAAGCAATTTGGAACTATGCCCAAAGGGCTATAAAACTTTGCATACCTTTTGATCTAGCAATACCACTACTAGGTCTGTATCCCCAAAGTGATAAAAAATAAAAAGGAAAAGTACTTAAATATACAAAAATATTTGATTAATTGACAATGAGGAAAATCAACTGGTCCATTTCTTACATGATATGTTAATTAGCTAGATGACAATGAGAAGATATTATATGATAGCTGAAAATGATAAAATTAGAGTATTGTCATTAGCCTCTCAAGGTTTACCCATAAGACTCTTAGGGGAAATGTATTGGTTTCACTCTGACCCTTGCCAGTGCAAGTGGGTATTGGAAAAACAAGACTATATGTGCTTCACAGATATCATTATAAGGAAAATAACAAATTACGTGGTAGTTATAATGCCTAGTTAGTATAGAATGAAGCAGTATAACTTCTGCTTGTCCCTATTCTATTCAAGATTTTTATCAGTTATTTGGATAAAAACATGTTTATTAAATTTTTATGACAGAAATTTGGGAAAAATATGCATTAGATGATAATGTTTTTTCCAAAAGACCCAGCAGAATCATACAATTTAACAAATGTAACAAGGTTAAATATAATGGGAATAACTGTGAAGTTCCACATGGACTTAAAAATTAACTTCAGTTTTAGGTTGAAAGTATTTCGACTATAAAGATGTTTACAAGTGAATGTTCTAGTTTTTCTTCTCTCTCAAAATTAGATATTTCTAAAGTTAGGGAGAATATCAGAAATTATCAAGTTTCATTAAAAGATTTCAGTCCACCAAACCACAGGCTGTTTTTCCCCAAGAATTGTTGTGTAGTCATAAATGTTCATCTAATACATATTCATTGATTTTTTTTAAAGCCTGAAAATTAAGTATTGAATTTATCCCTATTAATCTCATTAGATTCAACCACCATTCTGAACTGTTGAGATTTTTTTTTTAATTTTGGATTTTTACTGACTTCCAGCATATTAGCTGATACTCTCAGTACTGTCATTGTGATCCCTGTCTATATTCTCTCCCTTAGTGATCTTAAGTGTTCTCATTGTTTAAATAAACATGTTTATGCAGTTGACTCCCAAATGTACATATCTAGGTCTAACTTCTCTCCAGAACTCTTGTTCCACATTACCAGCTCTCTGCTTGATAACTACAACTGCATGTCTCAAACACATCTCAAAACCAACATTATCAAAAACTCATTGTTTCTGCTTTCCTACAAATATCTCTATTTCTATTTAATAAATCAATCATATTTTCAATCACTTAAGTTCTTACTCTTATCCTAGACTCTTTCTTCTCCTTCATCCCCCATATTTAATTTCTTTTCAAGTCTTATTGATTCTAACTCCAAAATACCTCCCACATTTATTTCCTTGTCTCCTCTCACACAGCCTCTGTTCTAGTTAGCACCTCTTACCTGGAGTATCACAATAGTCTTCTAATTGGCTCCCTTCTAGTCTATGCTCTCTTCAGTCCTCTACATAGCTTCTATATTGATATTCATAAAACAAAGATATGACTGTGTTACTCCCCAAAACCAAAAATATCTTCAATGACTAGCTTCTAGGACAAAATACAAATTCTTCACCCCTTGTTTACACATAACCGACAAGTGTTCATTCAGCCTATGCTTGAAGACTTTTAGAGGATGTGAATATACTACTGGCTAAGACATACAAATCTACTTTTAGATATCAACAGTTGTTAAGAAATGTTTAAAAATACCAGACCTAAATATGCTTCTTTGAAATTTGCATTCATTGCCCTCAGTTATATCTTCTGAAGCCAAGTGGGACAACTCTAATCCTTCTTCAACATAGCAGCCTCTCAAAGAGTTAAAATCCTCTATGATATGTGATGTAAGTCTTCTCTTTTCCAGGCTAAATATTCTAAATCCCATCAATCTATCTTCATAAGATTCATCTTTAGCTTCTTCACTATCTTGGGTTACTCTTCTCTGGACACAGTTCAGCTTATCAAGGTCATTCCTAAAACATAGCATGTAGAACTGAATACTGTACTCTTAATGTAGAATGAGGGAGAAAACAATGGGACTACAACATCTTTTTTTTTCTTGAATGCTATGTCTCCTTGATTTATTGACTGTCATGTCATATTCTTTCTTATATTCAACTTACAGTTCACTAAACTCTCCAGATCTTTGTCAACTGCTAAAAATATAAGGAATATTAAATTCTTTGCCAAAATCATTTATTCTTCTCACATCAACTCTTTTTTCAGTCACGTTCTTTCTTTCTCTCATGCATAAAGTTAATTTTTGTATTCAAGTGTTGTAATTATTGCTATCATATTTAATATTATTAGATTTTATCCAAAATCTTATCCTAAAAATCTTTGTTAACTCTGATTCTGCTACTGATTATGTTAGATCTAGTTTCATGCCTTGTTTCAAAAAAAAAAATTGAAACAGTTACATGGTTCAGTAGATAGACCACTGGGCTTGAGGTAAGAAAGATCTGAGTTCAAATCCAGCTTCAATTGTTTACTAGCCATGTGACCTAGAACAGGTCCCTTAACCTTTGCCTATCTCAGTTTCCTCAACTATAAAATGAGGATAATAATAATACCTACCTCCCAGGGTTTTTGTAAGGATCAAGGGAGATAAAAATTTGTAAAGCACTTAGCACAGTTCCCAGTACATAGAAGCCACATAGTAAATGCTTGTTCCTATCCCCCTTCCCTTATTTCCCTTTCATCTGTGAACTGGATAAACATGCAACTTTGTTTAAGTCAGTGACAAAATATTAAAGAAGGAAGAAATAAGCAGGTGAAACAAGCATCAGACAGTTCAGAAGACCTTCTTCCATGTAGACTTTGAACCATTAAAGAGTACACGGAGTATGTAGATAATATGGTATTCTGAATATGGAGTCAGAGGGCCTGGATTCAAACCTTGTCTTGGACTTTATTTAGTACTGCCTGTGTGACCTTGGGTAAACTACTTAAAATCTATGGTCCCCAGGATTGTTTTAGTTTGCTTCATTTGGAAAATGAAGGGATTAGATTAGAAGCTAAGGTTCATTCCAGCTCTAAATCTAAAATTCTATAACTAGTCTTTCTATAAAACCAAAAAATTAGATGTTGTACATATATATGTGTGTGTATATATAATATGCATATGTAAATATATGTGTGTATATATACACACATATGCATATACATACATATATTATATATGTATATATACATATATTTGTGTGTATATATTTTTCATATATATAAATTTAATTTAATTATATATTTAATCAATATATAAAAAATTTAGGTGAAGCATGAGGAATGAGGCTAAGAGAGAAGAAAGTTGTTTTTTTAAAAGTTCTTCAGTTTGATCATCTGATCTCAGTATTATTAGCATTTAAGTGTGTTTTACTCTTCAAAAAAATGTGTTTATACACACACACATACATCCATACATCCATACATATATGTATATATTTAAACATCAACTGACTTTAAAAGAATTTCTTGAGAAGACAATATAGGTAATACTCTAGAGAAAGTTCAAGCTTGTTGTGAAAAAAATAATTACTATTAGCAGAGAATGATGCCATAAAAGTGTAAAATATAGCAAATCAATAAACATAGAAGTTGCCAATTTTGCAGGTTCCTCTTTCCCTTATTCAGAGGGGGCCACAGGAGAAAATTCATACTTACTCTCTCTTTTGAAGACTGTTTTGTAATTCATTTAGCATATTACATCAGAAATAAGTGCTGAAAATGTGTTATTGAGAAACTATCTTATGTGACCTAATTACTATTTCTGACTTGTCTGCGTCAGGCAAACAGGAAATTTGTGATCTTTCTTTGAAAGATGACAAAGACATTATGAAACATGAATTACATCACAGTGAATTTTATCCAATCAGGAAAAACAACTAGGGTAAAAAGTGCAGTAATTGTTCCAGGCTACCAAAGGTAATGAGACAAAATAATGCAGAAAAAAGAATTCTTCCTTGTACTCCCTTTTAAAGATATTTAGTTTTTGCATTTCTTTCATTGAAGCTGATACCACAGTACATGATGGGCATCTAAGTTGTGCAGCAGAGAGAGTGCTAGGCCTGGAATCAGGAAGAGTTATCTTCATGAGTTCAAATCTGACTTCAGACACTTAATTGTGTGACCCTGGGTAAGTCACCTAACCTTATTTACCTCAATTTCCTCATCTGTAAAGTGAGCTGGAGAAGGAAATGGCAAACCACTCCAGTATCTTTGCCAAGAAAACCCCAAATGGGATCACAAAGAGTCAGAAACAACTGAACAACAACAAATCACAGTATACTATTACTCAGCCTATAGGCTTTGCAGCCTTGAATGACCTCCCTGATGAATTTCCCAAATGGATTTCTGAGCAGCAAAATATATTTGTTCTGCTCAAGGTGACAAGGATACAAAACTAAAAAGTTATGTAGTTAGATGGTCTGAAATATTTATTTCTTCCTAAATTAGCAGAATCAATTAGAAAAAGAAATCATTTTTTAAAATTTTAAACATGTCCAAAAATGCCATAATAACAAGCAGTAAGCATTCAGGAATAAAGCTAGCTTTATTATTACTGGGAATTCTGTTCTTAAAATTTAAGAAAAAAAAAACCAAAGTGCTTTTGAAGGACTAAATCTCTGTGCATGAGAATGTCAGTTCCATCTCAAATGTGTTCTGAGCAATCTTTAGGTTTATGTGAAGTACATTTGAAGGAGGAACCAACAATATTCTATGAGCAGAGACAGAAATGCCTGTCATGGTTCAAAATCTTTATTGCTACCACTTTAGCAATGCCATTGTTATGGTTGAAAAGACACCAATATTCTATCCAATCATCTTCTCCTCCCCCATCCTCCAAATAATTACCCTTCAGGATGAATTTTTGTCTTTCCTTTAAAGTCAAAAGGTTACTGAGAATCCACTGGGCCAGGGAATAATTTGTATTTCATGGTTTTGGTGTGTTTTTTTTTCCCCCCATAAAACTTTCTTACTTTTTTCGATGTCCCTACATTGCAGCCATAGCACAGCAAATTCTTGATATAAATCTTTACATTTTCTGTCAATTCACTCAATATTGATAAATTTGAAAACTAGGATAAAAACTGACCATAAAGCTCACTTTCCTTCTCACAAATGAAATGGACATTTGTGCGTATTTCATTCATTTAACTAAGTGACATTCCCCAAGTCTACTTTATAGGTCACTTACAAACCAGTTTCCTAAAAGGATCTGTGATCTTAATCAGGGGCTTATTTGCTCCAGAGGTACAGATTGTGCTTCATCTGAAGCCTTTCATATTGTATAAACTCTTGTCTATATCTTCCAGTAAATCCTCCAAAGGGAGTCCACTGAATATTCTGGGGGCCTTTCTCTAAATCTCCTGAAATTGTGTGGATACCAATGTAAACATATAGCATCCATTTGCTATCTCTCATTCTTGCTATATTACCAATTCATATCCTTTTCTATTTATATAATTCTGTCATGATAAGTTTTGACATTTCCTTCTCCTGAACAATTCTGTAATGGCTATATGCTGCACCTAACTCACATCCACTCCATGCCTTTCTAATTATTCCCATTGCTGACCTGAGACTTTACTTCTTCAGAGACTGAGAAATACCATGATTTATAGTCAGTCATATAGCATAGATGGAAGAAAAGTGTAATGAAAAAGGATGCATATTTCAGTGAAGAGTTTGAGGTCATTAAAAGAGTCGTGTAATTGTCTAAATCAATGGTGTCTATGCAAATAGAAAGGGATTCTTGTGAGCCACATATAAACTTGGAAACCACAAATTAACATTATCTACGTTATACTATATTTCTATTTATTTTGTCAAACATTTCCTAATGCCATTATAAACTGGCTTGGACCCTATGCAGTAGTATTTTTCACTGAATTTGTTCCCGGTAGTGGGTTTGACACCTCTGGGAAACGCATTCCAGCCTGCCTCCACATTTTGTTCAATTCTAGGCCCAATTCCTTCCAAATTATATGTAGTGATCAATAACCTTTAGGTTACTCTTCCAATTAAATGCCATGATGTGAGAGAAGTGCATTCTTTATCAGTTTGATTTTTCTTGAGTTGATAATCATTGAGAACTCTGCAGGGTAACTATGAATTTCATCCAGGGTTTATAATATCCTTGGGCTTGATGTAATTTAAACACTGTCAGAATTGAACAGGAGCATCTAAGGGACCTAACTATCTTTAGGAAATATCTCTTTCACTTGGAATCTACACTAGACATATTCTATAACAGTAGCAGATACCTTTTTTTAAATTTATGGAATAAAACTAGCATTTCTATAACATAGTACAATAAAAAGATGATTGCATATAAAACTGTAAATCTACTATTTACAACTTGTTATTCCTTTCAAATATACAACAAAGTTACCAGATACCTTTGAAATTACCTTATACCTTTTGAAAGCGTTTTTTCATATGTTTTTGATATTTGTAATCAAAGTGTTATCTCTGTATCTTTCATGGAATTTTATGACTTTTATATATCAACTCACTAGTGAACAAGTATTAAGCATCTACTATGCTCTTAGTGCTGTGCTAGGCATGGAGGAATACAAATACTAAAGGAAGACTGTCCTTCCCCTCAAAAAATAAGATTTTACTACGAGGATACATAATTTCATTTTTTTTTCTTTTGGTGAGCCAATTGGGGTGAAGTGACTTGCCTGGAGTCACACAGCCAGTGAGTGTTTTGTGTATGGAGGCCAGATTTGAACTGAAGTCCTCCTGACTCCAGGGCCAATGCTCTATCCACTGTGCCATCTAGCTGCCCCCATAATTCCACATCTATTAATGCACAAGCTATGTACAAAATATGCACATGACAATGTTCTATTGGAGGAGAATCTTTAAATAAGAATTCTGTTTTCACTAAAGCAATAACTTTTAAGTAAATAAATAAAGTAATCCTGTATTTAGACAACCTGCAGACAAGGAAAGATTCTGGGGCTTTGTGGTAGCTATAAATATTTTATAGTTTAATGTTATAGTTATAATGTAGTTCTCCAATAAAAAGTCACTTAAACTAAGTAGTTCTAATGCCCATAAAGCATATAGGCAAAGACAAAGTTTGTACTTTTCCATTGTTCTGATCTATGTTCATCTGTGTCAGACAGATAACACTTACATCTTTTAACTGGATAAAACTCTTGACTGACTAAATGGCTCTTCAGTAATTCTCTTCTTTTTTTTATTTCATTTTTAATTTATGGAATTAAAAAAAACTTTTCATAACACAGTGCAATAAAAATATGATTATATGTGAAACTGCAAATCTGTTATGTAAAACTTGCTATTGCCTTCAAATATACAGAAAAATTATATGTTAATTTCTTTTTTCCTTTTTTCTTTCCCTTCCCTTCCCCCACACTAGGGATGGCTATCATTAGACACAAGTAGGTACATATATGTAAAATTATTCTATACATACTTCCATTTATCACTTATTTTTCTGCATACAGATATCATTTTTCTTCATATGTCCTTTATAATTATTTTGGGTATTTATAATAGACAAAATAACATTTTTCACTCAAAGTCATTCTTAAAACAATATTGCTATTACTATATACAATGTTTTCTTGGTTCTGCTTATTTTACTCTTCATTACTTCCTGCAAGTCTTTCCATTTTTTTTTCTAAAATCATTGAGCTTATCATTTCTTATAGCATAATAATATTCCATCATAATCATATGCCACACTTGTTCAGCCATTACCCAAATCATGGGCATACCTGCAATTTCCAGTTCTTTAGAACATATAGATTCTTTTCCTTTTTCCCTAATCATCTTTGGAAATAGACCAAGTAGTGGTACTGGTAGGTCAAAGGGTATAGGTAGTTTAATAACTCTGTGGACATAATTTCAGATTGCTCTCCAAAATAATTAGATCATTTTACAGTTTTTCCAATGATAAATTAATGTCCCAATTTTTCCTCATCCTCTCCAATATTTGTCACTTTTCCTTCCTATCATTTTAACCAATCTGGTAAAATGATATCTCAAGGTTCTTTTAATCTGCATTTCTCTAATCAATAATTTTTTAGAGAATTTTTATGACTATACATTATTTGATTTTTTAAGTGGAAAACTGCCTGTTCACATGATTTGACCATTTATTAATTGGGGAATGACATTTTTTATAGATTTGACAAAATTATTTATACATGTGAGATATAAGACAAAACTGTCTATAAAATCACCCCCCCCAATTTTCTGCTTTCCTTCTAATCTTGGCTATATTTCTTTTATTTGTACAAAATTTTTTCATGTTAATTTAATCAAAATTATCCATTTTACAACTAAGTTTGCTCTAACTCTAGTTTATTCATAAATTGTTCACCTATCTATGTATAATAAGTAATATGTTCCATGTTCTTTTAATTTTCTTGTAATATCTCTCTTTATATCTAGGTATATGTATCCATTTTGACCTTACCTTGGTAAATAGTGTGAGATATTAGTCCATGCCCAGTTTCTGCCATACTGCTTTCCAGTTTTCCCAACAATTTTTACCAAATAATGAATTCTTATTCCAAAATCTTAAGTCTTTACACTTGTCAAATACAAGGTTATTATGCTTATTTTCTGCTGTAAGTTGTATGTCTGCTCTATTCAATTACCTTTCTCTTTATTAGCCAGTACCAGATAGTTTTTATAATTACTGACTTATAATACAGTTTAAGATCTGGTACTGCTAAACCTCCTTACTTTACTCTTTTCCCCCTAATATTTCTTTTGATATTCTTCAATTTTGTTTTTCCAAATGAATTTTGTTATTATTTTTTATAATTTAGTAAAAGAAAAAAATGGCAATTTAATTGGCATAGCATTGAATATATAAATTAGTTTGGGTAAAAATGTCATTTTTATTATATTAACAATTAATTAACAATTAATAGCTCTTCAATTATTTAAATGTGATTTTATTTGTATAAAAAGTTTATTTATAACTTTTTTTACACATATTTCTTGGGTTTGTTTTGGCAGGTGTACTCCCAGGTATTTTATGCTGTCTAGAGTTATTTTAAATGGGATATTTTTTTACTATCTCTTCTTGCAGAGTTTTGTTTATGACATATAGGAATATTAATGTGGATTTACTTTATATTCTGCTACTTTGCTAAAATTATTGTTTCAATTAACTAGTTACATATTTGTGATTTTCCAAGTATATCATCAAATTGTCTGTAAAAAGAAATAGTTTTATCACTTCATTCTTTATTCTGATTCCTTCAATTTCCTTTTCTTCTCTTATTGCTATTGCTAGGATTTCCAGCACAATATTGAATAATATTGGTGACAATGGGCAGTCTTGTTTCACACCTGATCTTACAAAGAAGGACTCCAGTATATCCCCATTACAAATAATGTTTATTGAGGATTCTAGATAATTTTTTTATCAATTTAAAGAAAAGTCCACTTATACTAATACTTTTAAATGTTTTTTGTAATTAAAATTAATATTGAGCTTTATGAAAAGTTTTTTCTACATCTATTCATATAACCATATGATTTTTTTAAACTTTTGTTATTGATATAATCAATTATGTTAAATAGTTTTCCTTACAGCAAACCCTCTCTTCATTGTCCATGTAAATCCCACTTGACTATAATGTATAATCTTTGCAATATTTTATTAATGATTTTTGCATCCATATTCATTAATGAAATTGTTCTATAATTTTTTTTTTCTGTTTTTACTCTTTCTGGTTTAAATATCAGTATCATATTTGTTTCATAAAAAGAGTTTGGTAGAATCCCATCTTTACCTATTATTCCAAATAATTTATTTAATATTGGAATTAGTTGATTTTTAAATATTTGATAGAATTCACTTGTAAATTCATTTAGTCCTGGTATTTTTCTCTTAGGAAGAACATTTATAGCCTGTTCAATTTCTTTTTTTTCTAAAATAGGTCTATTTAGATATTCTATTTTCTTTTCTCCTAATCTAGGCAATTTATATTTTTGCAAATATTCTTCTATTTCACTTAGATCATTAAATTTATTGGCATATAGTTGGACAAAAATACTCTTTATAATTGTTTAATTTCACCTTTGATGGTGATATATTCACCCTTTTCATTTTTAACACCGGTGATTTGGTTTTCTTCTCTCTCTTTTTTTAAAATTAACCAATTGTTTATCCCTCTTATTTTTTTTCATAAAACCAACTCCAAGTTTTATTTATTAATTCTTTTTTATTCTCATTTTTATTAATCTCATCTTTAACTTTTAGGATTTCCAACTTAGTATTTCATTGGAGATTTTTAATTTGTTCTTTTTCTAGTTTTTTTAATAGTATAGTATATCCAATGAATTAGTCTGCTTTTTCTCTATTTTATTGATGTAAGCAGTTAGAGATATACATTTCCCTCTAATCACTGATTTTGCTGTATCCCATTGCTTTACTTATGTTGTCTCAATATTGTCATTCTCTTTAATGAAATTATTAATTGTTTCTATCAATTGTTCTTTAACCCACTCGTTCTTTAAGATTAGAGTGCTTAATCTACAATTAGTTTTTAATATACGTTTCCTTGGTCCCTCATTAATTATAATTTTATTGCATTATGATCAGAAAAGGATACTTTTAATATATTTTTTTTTGCTTTTAACTATAAAAATTTTATGTACTAATATATCATCAATATTTTTAAAGGTACCATGAACTACTGAGGAAAATTTCTTTCTCTTTCCATTCAATTTTCTTTATATATTTATCATATCTAGTTTATCTAAAATTCTATTATTTCCTTAAATCTTTTCTTATTTTTTTTTTAGATTTACCTAGTTCTGAGAGAGGAAAATTAAAGCCTCCTGCAATTATAGTACTGTTATCCATCAACACCTGTTATTCATTTAACTTTTCTCTTAAAAATATAAATGCTATAGTATTTGATACATAGAGATTCAATATTTCTATTGCTTCATTGTCTGTGGTACTGTAGTTACACTGTTTTCTCTTTTAATTAATATATTTTAGACATAACTTTGTCTGAGATCCTAATTCCTATCCCTGCTTTTTTTTTTTGCATCAGCTGAAGCCTAATAAATTTTACTCCAACCCTCCATTTTAATTCCACATGTATCTCTCATTCATTGTAAGCAACATATTATTGGATTCTGATTTTTAATCGATTTTCCTATCCCTTTTCATTTTATGGGTTAGTTTATCCCATTCTTATTCAAAGTTATAATTATTACTTGTGAATTTCCTTTCACCTTTTTTTACTCATTATTTTCTTTTTCAACCTCTCTTTTCACCCTATCCCAGTTACCTTGTCTTCTCTCTTTACCCTCTTCTTCCTTATTTTACCCACTCCTCTAAAAGGCCCTCCATTATCCATTTACCCCACCCTCCCAATCTTAATCTGTACACCTTTCACAAAGTTCTTCCCCTCCCTTATTCTCCAGTTTTCTCATTTTACTAGAAGTTAGGAAGACTTCTAAATCTCTTCAGATGTATAAGTTGTTTCCTTTTCGACTCAGAGGAGAGTAAGGTTCCAACATTAGGAGACTTTCCCATCCCCAACTCGCTTCCTTTGTATTAGTTCTTCCTTTCATACCCCATTTTTATGAGATAAGTTCTGCTTTTAACCTTTTCCTACCCAATTTTGTTTTCAGAATCACCTCATCATATACAACTCACTCCCAACTTTTCTTTTAATCTACCTTAGTAATGATAACAGTTTTAAGAATAAACAGCCTGGTTCAGGGAAAAAGAATCAGAGAATACCATGTTGCATTATTTTTAAAAGATATTTCTATTTCCTCCAATTGATAAATGGTCAAAGGATATAAACAGGCAGGTTTCAGGTGAAGAAATTAAAGCTATCTATAGTCATATGAAAAAATGCTCTAAATCACTATGGATTAGTGAAATGCAAATTAAAACAACTCTGTGAGGTACCACATCACACCTGTAAGATTGGCTAATATGACAGAAAAAGAAAATGATAAATGTTGGAGAAGAGGTGGGAAAATTGGAATACCAATGCATTGTTGGGCGGAGTCATGAACTAATCCAATAATTATGGAGAGTAATTTGGAACTATGCCCAAAGGACTATAAAACTGTGCACACCTTTTGATCCAGCAATACCATTGCTAAGTCTATCCCAAAGACATCCAAAAAGAAGTGGGGGGAGGACATTTTTGCACAAAAAATATTTATAGCAGTTTTTTCATAGTGGCAAAGATTTGGAAACTGAGGGGATGCCCATCAATTGGGGAATAGCTGACCAAGTTGTAGTATATGAATGTAATGGAATATTATTATTCTAGAAGAAAAAATGAGCCGGCAGATTTCAGGAAAACCTGGAATGACTTCAGTGAATGGATGCTTAATGAAGTAAGCAGAAGCAGAAGAACATTGTACACAGTAACAGCAACATTGTGAGATGATCAACTATGATAGACTTAACTCTTCTCAACAATACAATGATCCAAGACAATTCCAAAAGACTCATGATGGAAAATTTTATCCACATCCAGAGAAAGAACTGTGGAGTCTGAATGCAGATTGAAGCATACTATTTTCACTTCTTTTGTTTGTTCGTTTTCTTTCTTGTGTGTTTTTTTTTCTTTTGCTCTGACTCTTCTTTCACAATATGACTAATGTGGAAATATGTTTAACATGATTGTACATGTATCACCTCTATTAGATTGCTTGTTGTCTTGGGGGTGGAGGGAAAGGGGGAGGGACAAAAATTTGGAATTCAAAATCTTACAAAAACGAATGTTGAAAACTATCATTATGTGTAATTGGGAAAAAATAAATACTATTAAGTGCAAACAAAAGGAAGAAGAGGATACCCACAGAGGATGCACACACACATACATATATGCACACAATTGTATGTACGTATATATCACAAAATAAATAGATTTTTAGAAAATTAAAAAAGGATATTTCTCTCTTGGTTTTGTTTTATATAAAGCTATGATAAGACATTACTTCTCTGCAATTCATATCAGCATATTAATTTGTATAGAGGTATAGCAATGGAGGAAGCCAGAGAATAGTTTGAAAACCTCAGAACTAAACAGAAGTTTGAAATAGTTCAAAATGCTAAGTTACCACCTCACCTCCTATACCTGAAAAAGAGATAATCTTCTAGTTTGATTTTTTAATAACTTTTTATAAACTTCTTAAAAGTAGAATTTAAGCTGGATCCGGGATTTATTTATTCATTTTTTAAATTCAGGATAAAATTGTGAGTCAGGTAGCCATGATTTTCTGGTTAGGGATATGGATGTGTATGAGCCATGTTGTCTCCCTTACCCATTCATTCATTGTTTTCTCCTCAAGAATGGTCTTTGGGTTGTGATTGATGACTAAGAGCTCTGCCTAGTGGGAGAATAACAATGTGATTTGGACAGAGCAGCTATGCTTTAAACTTCTGAAAGTTAAGGAAGGGTAAGACAGAATAGAGAATTAGGGCCTCTTCCTTTTATTTTTGCTTTGCACATGTCTCTCAACATTGTCATACAATGCCACCTTCTGGTTAAAAGACTCAGTAAAAATAATCTGGGGAATTCTTTACACATTTCAGTCAATAGTCTGACATCAAAGATGAGCTTTTCATAGAAAATTATTTGCAAGGTCTTTCTTGTTTCTACCCCAGACCTCCATCAAAGATCACCTTGATATCTGAATAGTTATTTTTCCAAAAATGTAAATGTATTGAATGGGAAATTAAGGCATATAGATTTATTGTTACTGATGCTTTCTTGATTTGCCATCATTGCTGTAAATATAATACACGTGACTCTTTCCAACCATTTATTGCCTTCCCCTCCTGAAAACTAATCTCTCAGTGCACTCAAAATTGTGTCATCTCCAGTTAGAACTTCCTTTGTATATACTTGATCAAGTCCAGTTCCTTCTTCTAACTTTGACTTTAGTGTCATTTCTAACTCGTCATGTGATGCTTTAGATTGCAATGTTAGAACCTAATTTCCTTGGATACAATGAAGGTGATGATAATTTATACTGGAAATTCCTATAGATCTTTTATTTATTTCTTTGTTTATATTTTGTTTTGTTTTGTTTTGTTTTGGTAAGGGGGTTGAATGACTAGTCAGAAGGAGATTGCAGGGATCTCTTTACTAGGACTAAGGCAGGACTCTGTTGCTTTGACCTTAGTCAGATCCAGGTCACAGGACTGGGTCTTAGTGCCAGGTTGAGGAGGAGTAATAGCACACCAGAGCCTATGACCACAGTGGAATGGGGTCTCTCCTCACAGTTCCAGGGCAGAAAAGAGTATCTGTTGTCACTCACAGACCAGAGCACCAGCCAGGAGAGGAGTAAACATTTCTCCTTAGAGCATACCACCTTGGAAGAACTGAAAACTTATAGGTCCCTGGAAGTATCTCTGAAAACAGCTGCACAAAACCCTTTATATATTTATATATAAGTGAATATAAATATATTTATATTATTTATGTATTTATATATAAATAAATAAATATATATATATATAAATTGGTCTTGGACCTTGAAAGAACTCAAAAAGGATTTTGATAATCAAGCAAGAAAAATAGAGGAAAAATTGAAAAGAGAAATGAGAGTGACCCAAGAAAATCAGGAAAAATGAGTCAACAGCTTGGCAAAGGAGACAGACAAAAAAAAAATGCTGAAGAAAACAATACCTTAGAATACAGAGTAGGTCAAATGGTAAAAGAGGTACAAAAAGCCAATGAAGAGAAGAATGCCTTAAAAAGCAGAATTGACCAAATGGAAAAGGAGGTACAAAAATTCACCAAAGGGGGGAGGGAACTCCTTAAAAAGTGGAATTGGCCAAATGGAAGAGGAGGTACAAAAATTCATTGAAGAAAATAATTCCTTAAAAATTAGAATTGAGCAAATGGAAACTAATGACCTTATGAGAAATCACGAAATAATAAAACAAAACCAAAAGAATGAAGATAAAATAGAAGACAATGTGGAATATCTTATTGGAAAAAAAAAAGCTGACCTGGAAAATGGATCCAGGAGAGATAATTTAAAAATTATTGGACCGCTTGAGAACCATGATCTCAAAAAGAAACTAGGCATCATTTTTTTAAGAAATCATTATTATTTTGATATTCCAGAACCAGAGGGTGGAATAGAAATTGAAAGAATCCACTGATCACCTCCTGAAAGAGATACCAAAGTGAAAACTCCTAGAAATATTATAGACATATTCCAGATTTCCCAGGTCAAGTCAAAAATATTGCAAGCAGCCAGGAAAAAACAATTTAAGTATTGTGGAGCCACAGTCAGGATAACACAAGATTTAATAGCTTCTACATTAAAGGATAGAGGGCTTGGAATATGATATTCTGGAGGTCAAAGGAGTTAGGATTAAAACCAAGAATCACATATCAAGCAAAACTGAATATAATCCTTCAGGGGAAATGGACACTCAATGAAATAGAGGACTTTCAAGAATTCTTGATGAAAAGACCAGAGATGAATAGAAAATTTGACTTTCAAATACAAGACTCAAGACAAACATAAAAAGGTAAACAGGAAAGGGAAATTATAAGGGACTTAATAAGGTTAAACTGTTTATATTCCTACATGGGAAAATGATAATTCTAACTCATAAGAACTTTCTCATTATTAGGGCAGTTAGAAGGAATATGTATAGACAGAGGGCACAGGTGTGAGTTGAATATGAAGAGATGATATCTAAAAAAAAATAAAATTAAGATGTGAGATAGGAATGTACTGGAAGAAAGGGAAAGAGAGAGGTAGAATTGGGTAAATTATCTCACATAAAAGAGGCAAGAAAAAGCTATTACAGTAGAGGAGAAGAGGGGGAGTGAGTGAATCCTACTCTTACCAGAATTGGATCAGTGAGGGAATAGAATACACACTTAATTGGGTATAGAAATCTCTCTTACCCTACAGGAAAGTAGGAGGGGAAGGGGTTAAGAGAAAGGAGTCATGTGATAGAAGAGAGGGAAGATTGGGGGAGGGAGTAGTCAGAAGCAAAACACTTGAGGAGAGACAGAGTGAAAGGAGAAAGAGAAAGTAGAATAAATGGAGGGATAGAAGGAAGGGAAATACAGTTAACAATAGTAATTATGAAAAAAATTTGAAGCAAGTTTCTCTAATAAAGGTCTCATTTCTCAAATACATAGAGAACTGAGTCAAATTTATAAAAATAAGTCATTCTAACTTACTAATATGGCAGAAATTAAAATTAAAATAATTCTGAGATGCTATTTCATACATATTAGATTGGCTAAAAGGTCAGAAAAGGAAAATGATGGATGATGGAGAGGGTGTGGGAAAAATGACACATTAATGTTGGTGTAGTTGTGAACTGATTCAACCATACTGTAGAGTAATTTGGAACTATGTCCAAAAGGCTATAAAACCGTGCATACCCTTTGACCTAGCAATACCACTACTAGGTCTATATCACACACACACACACACACACACACACACACACACACACACACACAC
>NW_020949351.1:7562461-7650656 GCF_900497805.2 Vombatus ursinus
ACACACACACACACACACACACACACACACACACACACACACACACAAAATTAATAAATAAAATTTTAAAAAAGATTAAAAACAAAAGGAAAAGGACCTATATGTACAAAAATATTTATAGCACCTTTTTTCTGGGAGCAAAGAGTTGGAAACTGAAGGGATGCCCATCAACTGGGGGTGACTGAACAAAATGTGGTCTATGATAGAATACTATCGTTCTATAAGAAATAATGAGCAAGATGCTCTTAGCAAAACCTGGAAAGTCTTACATGAGCTGATACAAAGTGAAACATACTGTGTACAAAGTAACAGCAACATGTAAAATGATTAGCTGTGAATGACTCAGCTATTCTCTGCGATACAATTATCCAAGACAGCTCTGAAGGACTTAGAATGAAAAATGTTATTCACTCACACAGGAAAAAAAAAAAATGATGGTGTCCGAATACAGACTGAAGCATATCTTTTTTTTACTTTCTTCATTTTTCTTGTTTGTTTTTGGCTTATGTTTTCTTTAACAACATGATTATTGTGGAAATATTTACATGACTGCACATGTATAACCTATTTTGAATTGCTTGCTTTCTAATTGAGGGGACATGGAGATGGAGGAAGGGAAATAATTTGGAATTCAAAATTTTTACATGGAACTGGGGGAAAATAAAATACTAAATAAAAGATATTCCTAATTTTAAAAAAAATAATCAACTTCTTTTTTTTTTTTTTCGATATGTCACTCAGCATTTTGTAAGGCAGGAAGGTAAGTGAATAAAAGTTTACTTTGAAATCAGGAAGACCTAAAATCAGGTCTTGCTCTGAGAAAAAATAATTGTAGTGAGGAACTAGTCACTTAACCTCTTAGTATCCCAGATGGTTCTCTAAGATTGTGTTACAAATGAGTTGCCAGTCAACATTAGAGGAGGGAATTTTCACACTAAGTATTCCCCATACCAAGAAAATTACAGTAGGTTCAGATACTCTTCTGCAAAAAAAAAAAAAAAAACTAAACAAAACAAACAAAACACATATACAAAAATAAACAAAAAACAATAATGCTTACTGTGTGCAGAGACTCTTGAAGAAAATGTTTATCATCAACTTAATTTTGGTTTTTATTTGTCATATTTTCCAATATATTTCTCACTATCTTTCCATATACTCATCCATACATTGAAGTTACTTGATTGCAGAGTATATGTTATTTAATTTGGAGGACCTAATAAAATGTTTTGTTGGATTTTTGTACTTCCTTGTTCTCGGTGAAAGATATTGAAGTAAAAGTTACAATTCTCTTCATGGCAATCTTGTAACACATTATATATCTCAATCACTAAAATACTAATAAATATCTCATGAAATGGTGTTTCTTATTGCATTTGGATGAGTGAAATTGAGGACTGGCCAAATGGTCAATAAGGGTCTGGTCCTAGGAACATGCATGATAATTTCTGTCTATTGTCAATTCAGCAGGGACTTCTGTGAACCTGCTTCTGGAAGAACCTGATGATGTATAATGGATGACTCTTGTCCCTGATTCAGAGAATATGGCCCAAATCCTACCAGATGGTTTAGAAGCAGACAAAGAACTTACTATGAGGACTAAACACTCATTGGTCAGTGTCCATTTAATACTATAAAACCAACTCTACCAGGCTCCACCAGGAGGATGCATCTGTGTGTCAACTTTCCATTACACTGCAATTTCCTTTTCTCTTCTAGCTTCAGTTATAACAAGGATAAAATTATTGACATAATTTGGTTACTCCAATAAGATGTAATTCAAGTGTCACTGGACAAGAATCTCATATTTAGAATACCAAAGATTTAAATTATTGTTAAAAAATGGCCTAATTCCATGGTTCTCAGAAAACCTTCTTGTTCAAATCTCCATCACCATTATTGCATAAGTAGATGGAGGCCCATGGAACTGAAAGTCATTGTATGTTTTTGTTTATTTCATGCCTTGCAATGGCTAAAAGATTAATCAGTAAGTGGCTAACTTAATAATTATAAGCTACTCTGTAGTAAGTTAAGCTGATTCTCAGAAAACAGACATAGTCTGTGTCTATTACAATATCTGAAGCCAATCCAAGATAGTAGTACTTAGTTGTCAAGTTCTAGAAGTTGCCAAAGTCTTTGAGAACACACAGTCACTTCTGCATCAAGACTTTGTGATTAAAAAGTTATAAATTTAACTATTAAAAAAAAAGACTTTATTCATTAAGACTAAATATAAATTTAAAGTGGTACTATTGAAAAGAGGATGTTGTAGTATATTCACTTCCTCATTGATTTGGTAACTTTGTATATTCCTTGAATGTGAGGTCGGATTCCCCTCACCCATAACACGTCCTGCCTACTTGGGATCTCAATTTGTATGCCCTGGAGGAATTTCTGACATTAAATCCTGAAATAACCCTGATATGGAGATAAATATGTGTATATGCATAATTTCATATGTGCATAAATTCATATGTGCATAAGCATGTATTTATAAATCTGTGCATGTATGCAATATACATGTGGACATATAGTCATAATGCATGTGTATTTATATAATCTATGTGCATATACATGTATATGTGCATATCTATAGAGATATAGAATGTGTATATGCATATGTATACATAAATTATTTAATTGTATGAGAGATTTTTTTGAGTAAATAACCTGGAATCCTATGTTTTCTCAGAAATAATGACATAGCACTCCCCAGAGCAAACTCAAACACTGAGCTGACTCATTTTATGAAAGATAACCAAAATTAACACAGAAAAGTGAGCTATTTGGGCATGAAGACACACTGTCTTTTGGTAAATTCTTTAGCCATCTTAATAAGATACAGATGAAAAGTGGGACAGAAAGGTTCACATGAAAAAACTAAATATCAGTCAATTTCTTTCAGGAAATGTGAAGTGGAAGAGAAATAACGAGACATACTTTTCTAAAGGCAGCTAGGTGGTACAGTGTATAGAGTGCTAGGCCTAGAGTCAGGAAAACATATCTTCCTGAGTTTGAATATGATCTCAGGCACTTACTATCTATGTGACACTGGGCAAGTCACTTAACCTTGTTTGCCTCAGTTTCCTCATCTGTAAAATGAACTGGAGAAGGAAATGTTAAACCACTCCAGTATCTTTGCCAAGAAAAAACCCCAAATGAGGTCATGGAGAGTTAAAAACAACTGAACAACAACAACAAACTTTTCTAGAAAAAAAAAAGAAAAGAAAAAGAAAAGAAAGAAAGAAAAAAATCACACCTTACAGGCTAGAAAGTTCTACTATCATCCCATTCAAAGTGTTATAGCAAACAGAAATGTGGGTAAGTTAGTTGAGTCAGATGAGTCTGATTTTTTTTTTTCTTAAAGTAGTAATGGTACTGGTGCAATTTTGAAAAAGAAAATGACATCATTCTCTGCTTTCCCCCTCACCTTTCTCCATCAGTATGAAATGGACTACTCAAGGCATGACTACTCCTATCAGTAGCTTACCATAACAATTAATAGTTTTTCTGTTCTTTTTCAGTACTGAGAACATTGTAAATTTTTTGCTTTCTCCACTAGATGGGAGCCTTTCACTATGCATCTGATTTCAGGGTATCTCATTTCCTACTTTTCTGTAAACAGATCACTTAGTAAGTGCTTACTAAGAAAATGTATAGCTCTAGAAATATGAAAAATATTTCGAAAACTGCCATGGCCAACAAAAGTATCTTAATAGTTTGCAATACTGTGGTATAGATGAAACCCTTTAGGATATAGACATTAAGCTAATCTTGAAATAATTGATGAGTAAATATATACAAAATAATATTTTGAATCCATACTAATTCTTAACACTGAAAAAGTAGTAAAAGAACAAAGCAGTTAGTTATATCATTTATTCACAATAAATTACTTACACCCTAATCTCTATGTCTATGATGTAATGCTTTTAATTTATGACCACAGATCTATAGTAAGCAGTGACCTTAGAGGTCACCAAGTCCGTTTCCTTCATGTTACAAATGAGGAAATTTAGGTTCATGAAAAGGTTAAGTAATTTGCTCATAGCCATACAAGTAGTAAGCATCAAAATATATTATATACGTAACCTATCATCCAATTTATTCTATAAGAATTTATTAAGCTCCTACTACAGGACAGATGCTGTGCTAAATACTGGAGCCACAGAGATAATAATAACAGTAACAATAAGCAAAACAATCAATTAACAAGCAAATGTTAAACACCTTCTATGGGCCATGTATTGTGCTTGTTGCTTGTGATAAAAGAAATATGCCATTCCCTAAATGTAAAAAAATTACTTTCTAGCAGAGGAGACTAGTACATACATAAATGCATATGACATAAATAAAAAGTGAACAAACACAAATATACGCAAAGTAAATATAAGGTTGTTTGGAAGAGAGTATAATAGCAGTTGGAGAAGAGTGCTGAAAAGGTTTCAAATAGAAGATGGTGTTTGAACTGCATCTTAACAAAAGTGTTCTATTAGAGAAATGTAAAGAAGGTATCCATTCCAGGCATGGGAGACGATTAGAGCAAATATACAAAGATGGGAGGTGGAAGTATTTTGTGTGAGGAACAGAGAGGCCTGTTTGGCTGAATCACAGTATGGGAGGGTAGGTAATACTTTACTGAAGTCAGGTTGTGTAGAACTTTACAAGCTAAAGAGCATTTTGTATTTTATTCTAGAGGCAATAGAAAGCCTATGGATTTAATTGAATAAATTATTTGGATAGTGAGAACTATGTAACAACATTATTTTGGTAGCAGTATGTAGGATGAACTGGAATTGTGAGAGATTTGAAGCAAGAAGATCAATTAAGTGGCCACTGCAATAATCTGGGTAAGAAGTGATGATAGCCACGAATTTAGCTGTTGTATAAGTGGAGAGAAGGGGTTAGATGTCATGGAGAGAGGTTTTGAATGCAAAAATTTTGCAACTGATAAGTGGGTGAGGGTGACCAAGGAAGCATGAAGTAGTGTGAGGAGCTGAAGGTAATGCTAAGGTTATGGACCTGGAAGAACGGAAGTATAGTAATACCTTTGAAAAGTAGGTAAGTTTGAAAGAGGGGAGTAGTTTGTCTGCATATGGTGAGTTTGGGTTGTCCCTGGGATACCTAATTTGAAATATCTAATAAGCAATTAGTAATTTGAAATCTTCTCTTAAAGAATATGTGTTCTATTGGTAGAAAAAAAAATGCACTGATACAAGGTCTTATAACTATATCCTTTATCCTGGACCTTATGGAAGTCTCTATAGGCATACCTCACATGTAAATACTGCGTATATTACAAAAAATATGTATTTTTCATATACATATATAAGCATATGTGTATGCATGTGTACATATGTACATCTCTGTATTAGTACTATTCATGTAATATAATTTCTTTTAGGGTATTAGCAACTGGCATATGAGGAATCAGGAAAGGTTATTTGAAGGAGAAAGTAAGCAGTTCTATAAAGCACAAATGATTAGGGAAAGCCTTCCAGTAATGAGAGAAATCTATACAAAGATATGAAAATGGGAGATTGAACATCATGTGTAAGAAAAACAAGAAAGTTAATCTGCCTGAAGCGTAGGGTATATGTAAGGGAATATTGTGTAATTAGGTCAGAAAAGTAAGTTGGAACGAGATTATAACTTTACATGGGATACACAAAGTGGATGTTGTATCTCTGCTTTGAAGTTTTCTTACAGGAAATAGGGAGCCACAGAGCAGAGGAAAAGCATCATCACAATTTGTATTTAGGGAAAATAATTTGACAGCAGTGTGAAGTGGGGATTGGAGAGGGGAGGGATTTGAGGCAGGGATATCAAGTGAGTTTTTGAAATCATCAAAGCAAGACAAGATGAGGCCCTAAATAAGGTAGTATGAATGGAGAGGGGGCAAATATGAAGATGTTGTAGGATAAGAGTTGACAAGATTTGACAATTTAGTAGGTGTGTGGGATAATGGTGAGTGAGGAACTGAAGATGAATGAACTGAAGATGAGTGATCTTTGCTAACCTTTCTGGTATGTATATAATGGTTTTAAAGTTTGTAAAGCTCTTTGCAATGGATAGTGTTGGGCCTGGAGTCAGGAAGACCTGAAAGGTTACCTCATTTCAACCTTCCAATACCACTGGAGGGTAGGTACTAAATATATTATTATCTCCATTTTATAGATGAAAACAAATTGAGGCCCAGAAAAGTTAAGTAACAGCTAGTAAATGTTGGAAGTTGGATTTGGATCAAAGTTGTCCTGGCTCTAAAACCAGTGCTCTCTGAACTGCAACATGCTAATGAGGAAACTGAGTCACAGAGATAGTAAATAATTTATTTAAAATCAATCATACAGCTTGTTAGCAGAAAATTAGAACTCAGGTTTCTTAACTTTAGCCATACTATATTTCCACTTGCTTATATTATGTGAGAAGCTATATGGTGAAAGAAAAAGAGGAGAGGAAACATGGTCAGAGAGTTCCTTCATTTTCTGAGAAATGATCCTAAATATCATAGAAAAAGCATGATTCTATCCCCCTGTGAAATAAACCTTCAACTTATAAGCTACTAGAAAGAAAAGTTTCTTTATAAAATGTAATTATGTATGTAAATGTATGTGTGTACATATTACATGTGTTGCTATATGTACATATGTACACAATTTATAAATACATGTAATACTACCTAATCCTTACTACCTGTAAGGCCAGGTTTGCAATATTTCACACTTCCCTGAGGGTTCTCTAGTACCTTTAAGGAAATTAGGGTTGCCTAGGCTCTCTGCAAATGGCTCTAGCTCCCATTGATGGTGTCCCACTAATTATAGGAGTTGGTCCCCTGCACACCAGTTCTATTTAGCCTCTGTTAGACTAATTTTTACAAAGAAATATTTATCAAAAGGTAGAATCACAAGTTCTAGTTCCAAGTCCAAAGTCCCCCTTGGCCTGAAACCTTAGGCACCATGGCTTCTATGGGTTTTCTTTCTGGCCTTGCTGGTTGCAATATCCCAACTGGAATTCTGGTTTCAGGGTTGCCATGGTGAGGATTTCCAGGTTTGGTGGGTTCAGGGGAAAATATTGTCTGACACTGAGAAAGACAAACTAAATAGAACAGAAACAAAGCAGCTCCAGGGCCATTTCTCTAGCCAGGTTAAAAGAGTGAAAAATGGGGGGAAGTCCCTACCCTCTCATTGGTTCAGTTCATGGCACCTGCCCTGTGGGTAAAATGTGATCTTTACCCTTTCTGCACAGCAGGTAAGAAAGCTCAGGAAAGAGGTCAGAAAAGTGAGAGATTGTCTCAATTTGGCCAGTTTTTAAATGTATCCTATTTCTGTTATGCTTCTAATCAAAGGAGGCTAAACCCATTCATGTGGTAAAGGATGAGGAGTTCTTTCATATTAGGCAATCTGGATGCCCAGGACAAGTCCTTTAGAGTTCTTCCATGTTACATGATCTGGGAATGCTTCAAGATCCAATACACACAGATACATACATATGCACACACATACATACACTTTTCAAGCTAAATTATTACAATAATATATTACACTATTTCTTTCTACTTCCTCCTCCTCCTCATCATCATCAGTTGTTGCTGTTCAGTCATTCAGTTCTGTCCATACTCTTTGTGACCCCATGGACCATTAGAACACCAGGCCCTTCTATCCTCCACTATCTCTCTAAGTCTATCGAAATTCATGTTCATTGTTTCTATATCTATCAGTCTCATCCTCTGCCATCTCCTTTTTCTTTTTCCTTCAATCTTTTCCAAGATCAGAGTCTTTTCCAGTGAATCTGTCTTCTCATTATGTGGCCAAAGTATTTAAGCTTCAGCTTAAGTATTTGACCTTCCAGTAAATAGCCTAAATTAATTTATTTAAGTATTGGCTGATTTGTTCTCCTTGCTGTCCAAGATAGTCTCAAAAGTCTTCTCCAGCACCACAATTCAAAAGCGTCAATTCTGCAGTGCTCAGCTTTCTTTGTAGTCCAACTGTCACAGCCATACACTGCTGTTGGTAAAACCATAGCTTTGATTGCATGGACCTTTGTTGGCAAGGTGATTTCTGCTTTTTAGTATGCTGTCATGATTTGCCATAGCTGTTCTTCCAAGGATTAAGTGTCTTTTAGTTTCATGGTTGTAGTTACTATCTGCAGTGATCTTTGAGCCCAAAAATATAAACTCTGACATTGCTTCCACTTGTTCTCCCTCTATTTGCCAGGAAGTGATGGGACCAGTTGCCATGATCTTAGATCTTAGCTTTTAAGCTTCAAGCCAGCTAGAGGCTTCTTAATTCCTCTTCATTTTTACTATCATTATCAATATCTTTTCTATAATTCAACTCTGGCTGGATGTGGTGGATATTTTCATGATAATATCTACAACAACTTCAGCAAACTGCTATAGAACAAAGGAAGACAAAGCTTGAATGAGATTTATAATCATGTAAATCTGGTGATATCTCAATCCAGACAGAACTTCTTTCTTATAGGTGTATATAAGTGGGTGAAACTTTATTATTACCTTTCTGATTCATAAGTAAACTAATAAATACATTGATACATAAGAAACAGCATCCTGAAAATACAAAAGTAGACTAAAGTAGCATTTGATATACAGTATGCATTTAGTTTTCTCTAAACCTATAGTATATTTTAGTTAAGCTTCAAAAAGTTTGCCTATTTCAGTGAATAACATGAGGAAAATAAAGAAATATCTGTTTGCTTTCAGAGATTATAGTGCAATCCTTTTTTACATAGTGCTAAATAGGTGAGAAGCTTAGGCAAGAAAAATTAAATACTGTGTAACATATATATTTCCAGGTAAGGATAGGCACTCTGCCCAGTTTACAAACTAAATCCTTTACATACAAAATACCAACTTGCACTATTTTCTCTACCAGTAGTTAATAGCTACTGGAATTTTCATTTTCTCCTCATTGACTTTCCTTGATATTTCTCTCCTACTTCTCTCCCTTTACTGTTATTTTCTGCTAACATTGCCTTCTCCACCTCCACCTCCAACCTCCCAGGCTGTAAACACCTACGCAAAAGCTATGCTTCTAGCCTTTACTCAGAATAGAGTCTCTGTATGCAATAGAACTGAAAGTGGTGAGATGTAATTCTTCCCCATGTTATCACACCACTAGTAGAATGCCTGGAACCAGAATTTCGAGTCATTTTCTTTCCCCTCTAGAGCCTACTGTGTAGTTCACATACACTGACCCCTTTCCAGTTCCAATTTATATGTTGTCTTCCCCCATTAAAATTTAAGCCTGAAGCCAGGCTTTACTTTGCTTATTTGTGTTTGTATAACCAATGCTTGGCGCAGTAGCTGAACCATATGGTAAGGGCTTAAGAATGCTTTATCTATAGTTTTCTATCAAAAACTAGCTACATGCAGATAACATGTTCCACCAGGAAATTTTCAGTGAAGGCACACATACAAATGGAAGAAAGATGAGGTATGGGAGTATCAAACAGAAAATCACAGCTTCACAAAACTTACATGAAAACTAGGTTAATTACAAGCGAAATGAACTTGCACGTGGAACCCAGAGTTCACAATCCATACAGAAGTTTGCATTTTTATAGCAGCAGGACAAAGGATGGAAGAGATAACCAAAATTTCTACTTAAAGGGGCATGGTATGAGAGGGAGAAAGATGTAGTAAAGGTGGGAAAAAGACAAAACTCCTCCCAAAGGGGAGAATCAAGGTGATAGCAAAAGCTGCATTCTTTTCCCTTGGGAACTTTTAGACTACGAAGATAGGATGCTGGGCTTATTTACATGGGTCCCAGCTGCACAAACCAAGTGCAAATTGTCTGGTGCCTGTCTTAACTTCCAAGGACACACAGGGAGTATATCCTGGGATGCAAAGAACAAATTATGTCAGCTGTTGGTAAACAGTTTCATCCTTGATATATTCAGGGCCTTTTGCATGCTCTGGAAAGTGTTTTTGGAAAATATGGCAACTCAAAAAGACAAGTTCAAGGGACCCCTTAGCAGAAGTGGTTTTGGAAGACACAAAGGAAGCATATGTGACCATGGAACATGTATAAAGGGACAATCATATTTACTACACATGTCCAGCGTATGTGCCTTTATGGTATGTGCATAGGACATAGACAAGTATGCATAGACTAATAGAATATTGTTCAGCAGTTTCTACAGTGCAATATGATGCTGCTTACTTCTCCTGAGGTGTAGAAGACCTTTGATAATGTATGCTCACAGACTGTTCTTTCTGTGTTCACAAGTCTACCTTTATTATACATTTCTGTCAGGAACAAAATTGCTGACTTTTATCAATTACCACAGTATTTTTGTTTACAAAAATCCATCATTACCCTTCCTAAGTGTGACTTTGTGTTAGAGAAAGCAAAACCAATAACTGAGTGAAAGCACATGGGAAAAGGTTCTATGCTTCTTAATTTTTTTCATCTTTTATTTTATTTTTACAAACAGTGAAATGCCCTAATAAACTTCACAGGATCTATGTGCAGTTCTGTAGTTGTGTTCTATAGAGAGACGAGGAAGGCGGCAAATACTAGTTGGAGGTAAGAGGTAGTTGCAATTTAAAGGGAAACAGATAAGTCATGTCTGAAGGTAAAAAAAAAAAAGCAGGGGAAGGAAGCTGATTTGGAATAGAAAGTGTCTCCAGAATTTTGCACCAATAGGAGGACTTACTCTCCCACTTCTCAAAGTCTTGTTACCTCAACCTCTAGTGCCCTTCCTCCAAACCATGGAGATCACTTTCTGTTTTCTGAAGGTGGGGAAGCCACTACTGATCCTGTAACAAGAGAAACGTTTGTGCTCCTGATAACCCAAATAGCCATCTCCCAAATTTCCTTTAAAAATGATGAAACTATTGTCACACATTGATGGTCTAGCATTTAGAATTCTACTTCTGACATACCATAATTTGTTTGCTTCACAAGGCTGTTGTGAGGATCAAATAAAAATGTATGAAAAAAGTTTTGCCAACCTTAAAGCAATGTATAAAAGTAAGCTATTAAAATTAGTATTAAGTCTAGTCCGAGAACCCAACCTCCATTCCTAAAAATACATGCAAAGGAAAAGTTTTGAACCTCCAAACAAGCAAACAACAAGTTGACTTTTAAAACACAATTCATTCATCAATTGGTCACAGTCTGCGTTTCTACAAGAAGTCCTTGATTTTGAGAGGCACTTTGTGGTGTGGTGCTTTGTATGTCTCAGATACATTCTAACAAATACTATTGAAAGGCATCCTCTACTAGGTATTAGGATATCTCAGATCCAGCCTTGCTGTATCACTATCTAGCTGTGATAATATGTAAGGCAGTAACTCTCTCTGAGCTTCATTTTTATCATCTATAAAAAGTCAGACTTCTGAATTTCTATGATTCTTTGATATGGTACAAAGATAAATCCACAAACTCTGGAGTCTGAGGACTTGAATTCAAATTGAACCTCTGATGTTAAAAATGTGTGTGATCTTGGGGAAGTCATTTCATTTCTATGGATCTCAGTTCCTTTCTCCATTAAATGAATGGGTAGAACTAAATGACCTCTGAGCTTCCTTCCTTTCTGGATCTATGATCCAACTAACTCTGTTTCAGAAGGCATTCTACTTGTGTTAGACTTGGAGGAGATGGAAAGACCTGAGTTCAAATCCTGTCTCAGATATTTACTAGCTGTGTAACTCTGGACAAGGTACTTAACTTGTTCCTGCTTCAAGTCTTTTTCCGGTCCAATGCACTTTCTACTCATCTTCCAAAGTGATTTTCCCAAAGTACAGGTTTGATCCAAAGCTCTAGTGCCTCCTTTTTACCTCAATTAAATATAATAATATTCTCTCTTTGATATTTAAGGCTTTTTTACAATTTGGCCCTGTGTTCCCAGTTTTCAGTCTTCTTACACTTTAAGAATTACGCATTCTTTCTTTATACACACACACACACACACACACACGCACACACAGGAAGCTTTTTGCAAGTTGTCTCCTTTATTAGAATGTGACCTCCTTGGTAACAAAAACTATTTTTGACTTTTCATTTATCCTTTCGTTGACACATAGTCTGACAGAAGTGTTTCATAAATGCATAATGACTGACATTCTAAGCATATGCAAAATTCAAATGTATATTCTTTTTAATCCTTACATTAAAGAGCATGGGGGGAGGGCTTCTTTATATGCAAACAACGAGCACCTTCCACACCCTTTTGAAAATCGTACAACAGTAGTGATATCTGCACATACATATGCATAACAAAAATTAGCACTGATGGGATATGGGCCCAAAGTGAGACCTTTGTCCCAATTTGGGCCCCATTTGTCTATGGGCCCTAGAAAACCTTTGGACTGTCCTTGAATTCTCCCACTTGATCAAGGAGATCTCTGGCATTCCCCTGAGGACATGATTCCGTTGTTTTGGCTACACCCAATTCCCCAATTCTGTTATCCTTGACCTAGCCTGGCCCTCCATTGTCTTGCCTCCCTGTGGCCCCAGGCCACTTCCCACCCTTGGTCCTATCTAGGCTCCATTTCCCTGGAATTCTATTACCTCAGAGACTACTTGGCCACTCCTAGATCCCTCCCACAGTCTTTCTGTATATAAGGTTCATCTTGTCTCCATTAACATGCTCAGATTTTCACAATCTAGCCAATAGCCCATAGATGCTCAGATTCCTTAAGAGTCTGGCTAATATGGTGAACCTTCAATAAGCTGTGTTTTTGACTGAAAGAAGGCTTGGGTCAAATTCTTTCAGGCAGGACCTGCGTGCCATGATTTTGGGATTCCAGGACCCTTAACCTCTAGACCTCATCAAACACCTGTTATGTCTCACCTGGTAAAAGAAAAACAATGCCAGTACTAGTTAACAATGTTTATTAAATTGAAATGGGGGGGATGCTTGTGCTTGTACTTGGACCCCAATTTCTCCTTAGTCTCAGAAACACTGTCTCTGACAACCACTCCCCAGCCCAAGGACACTGTGCCTAGCAGTTATTCATGCGTAAGCACAACCTTATCTCTTTCCCTGGTGCAGCTACATAAAGCTGGGTGAGAGAGTGCTGGACTGCTCAGGCCCCAGCCTTCAGATCATGTCTTTGGAAACCTCCCAATTTCTTAGTAAGTTCCTGTCTTGTGAGAAAGTTTTCTCTTGTTGCAGAGCATTCTCTCATCAAGACAGAGGGAGAGGGGTGCCTTGCCCAGCCCAAGGAGTTAAGTCCTTGGTCAGCCCAAGGACTCTTCGTCCTGCCAGACTCCAGAGATCCATACCTCTGTCATCTCCTTCCCTGTCCGGTATACTCCCTGTACTTTCTCATCCATAGCTCCCAAAGACACCTGGAACTTTAGATTACCTCATCAGTGTCCCTGGCATTCCTTTCCATATAAACCCTAGCTCTATCCTCAATCTCTCTCAGGTTCCTTAAGAATCCTTGCCCACTGAAAAGCGTAATAATGAACTTTTTGCAACTTGACTTAAAGATTGCTTGAGTTTGTGAATTCATTCCAGATGACTGCATTTTGTACTTAGGGCTTTGAGGGGTATCGACCTCTCAAACTACAACAGAAATATATAAAGCTGAGACAGGTAGGTGGCTCAATAGATAGAATACCGGGCCTGGAGTCAGAAAGATCTGAGTTCAAATGTGGCCTCAGATAGTTACTAGCTGAGTGACCCTGGGCAAAAAACTTAATCCACTGGAGAAGGAAATGGAAAATTGCTCCAGTAACTTTTGGCAGAGAGAAAACTTTATCAGATGTCTGGATAATTTTAAACTTCAATTGTGAGAGTAATGATTATTAATAACCAATGATTTGGGGAGATCCCGAGTTCCCCATTTTTCTAGTCCTCATTTCAAAGTTCAGTCTCTTGAAGGACATTACTGATAATAAGATTGCATTAACCCTCTTCAGTCTTGGAGAGATATCACCTAACCTTACAAGGAGTCTCATCTAGGGTGAATTCCTGTCCATTATGTTCTATCCAGGTTTGGTGGGGATAAATTCTTTGATTAGATTACCCAAGGCTGGAGGTAATTGAGAAGTAAGTGACATAATCAAAGTTCATTAAAATATGTCCAGTCTTTCATTGTAATATTCATTCTCTCTCATTACTTGTTAACCAGTTAGAGTTGATTGATACCCTCTAGATCACCCACTTTTCCAAGTTCATACAAGCCTTAAGGTTCTTTGGCATTTGAGAGCATCACTGGCTTCTTTTGTTAAAATGCTAGCATTATTAATAAAATGACCAATTACCCAAAAATTATATCTCTTGAACTTTTTAACATCATAATACTTCACTAAGATTTGGGGGTGGGGGGAAACCTTGGTTATACTATTGTGTTAGTCTTCTGAAGTCTAAGATTTTTCTTTCTAGGATGTCTGTAGGATACTATCATTGCGAGATACATTTATTTCTCTCTATTGATTCTCATTCATAAAACTTCCACTATGTCTTATATAGTATAAATTTTATTATGCCCATTTTACAGATATGAAGTGTCAACAAGTGAAATGACTTACCAGGGGTCACATATTAAGTGTTGTTTTTTTTTTTTTACTCCATCTTCCTTCTATCATGGTTTATTAACAATCTTCTATTTTTATGGCTTGATGGTACTAAAAAGTACCTTTCCTAAGGATTTATAATTGCACAAAATAAAACAATTACTTAACTAGAATATTTCATTAGATATTTTAATTCATTTTGATTTGGGGGGGATTGTATATTAGTCTTTATTCATTTAAATCATATCTGTTTATTTATTACCCCATTTGGGGTTTTCTTGGCAAAATTGCAGGACTAGTTTGTCATTTCCTTCTCCAACTCATTTTATAGATGAGGAAACTGAGGAAAACAGGGTTAAGTGACTTACCCAGGGTCATACAGCCAGTAAATGTCTGAGGCCACATTTGAACTCAGGTATTCTTGACTCCAGGCCCAGTACTCATCCACTGAGCCACCTAACTGCCCAAATATCTTAATACAGGATTATTATTGTCTCTTTTATGGATTCCATTACCCCAATTAAAAAAAAATTAGATTTCTTCATACTAATTTACATCAATATACTCTTATACAACAATTTACAAAGAGTTTCTCTTTATTGTTTTCTTGTAAGGTAAATCATGTCCATACACTCAGGATGTGTTTGTCAAATGAGTTTACTAAGAATTGGAGCAGAACAAAAAGTCAATACGGTTTTTCTGTCTTATTAGCTTCCAAAAATTTAAGGATGTGCACTCAAGTGACCGCAAACTGCTCAACAAACACAATTCTAACTGCTTTTGTTGAGTCTCTCCAGCTATCATCATTGAGTTACAGAGATTGACCTTTAATTTGGTCACTTCTGCTGGCAAGCATTCTTTGAAAGGTCCAGAATATTAGCTGATGAACTAGGTCCTTGAGAAATTGGAAAGCAAGGCCAGATGGCAGTAGGTAAAGGAGAGAGCCACCTTTGTTTCCACTTGTCTCTCAGACTTGTACCAGGTCATGTCCATCCCTAGCAGAATCAAAATCAGAAGTTTGACATCCTACTTTAAATAAAAAGAGAGAAAAAAAAGAAAGAAAATAGATTTCATAATAATAGCACCTGGATTATAGGAGAGAAACTCAGAAGAGGACATATTGGCTAAAAAGGTGATTTATTCTTCATAAGATAGGTGGAATCTACACAGTTTGTAGCCATCTAAGAACCCTTCCTATCCTCTTTTAGGGTTTTCTTAAGTAAGAATAAAATGAAGATAGACAAAATTCAATTACTTAGTTCAATTAAATTCAAGAAATATTTACTGAGTTATGTGGATAAGGCTAAAATGGAGCGAATATCTAGAAATTACTATTTTTCTTTTTTTTAACTTATAAGTCTAAGTTAGCTTTTCTTAGTAGTATAATTTGTGTTCCTTTGAAGAGGCTATTTACTGAGCTTCAGGCAGTTTGCTTTGTATTTTATGACTTTGTTAATTACATTTGCAAGGTAGGAAATGTTTGAATAATCTATATTCAATTCAATAAGCAATATAGGTTTTCATTACATTTTTAAATGCTTGTCCACTAAAGATTTTTTTTGTAAATATACTTGAAGAAAAAAAGTTAAAAAAAATCACTCATCCAAAATTCTTTGTGTATTTACTGTAGTTTTATCAAAACTATTTAATATGAAATGAATGCATTGACAAGGGGGATGTATCTGTATTCCACTGGCATTCTTGTCATCTAGTCACCAAAGGGTATTTATTTTTATTTTTTTTTTAAATCCCTTATTGGATGTTTATACTCGTTACAAAGAAGCTTATCATAAATTATTTCTCCCATCTTAATACTTTTACAATGCACTGTTACGAAGTCAGAAATAAACCCTACAAGTAAAATAAGTCTGTTTATTGTTTTGAAAGGAACAGCTTTACAGTCAGTGTATAGACCCAAAGGAGTTAGATTAACTTGCCAGATCTAAACAATGTGTCCAGAATTTTTCTTCCCCGTTATATACATCTGCATTTTAAGCCTAGAAACTCTGTTTTTTCTATTCCTATTCATTCCCACTTCTCCCTTATCTCTTCAATCACCCTCCCCTTCTCCCTCCCAACATTTCCCTAAATCCTATCAATAGATAATTGACAGCTTTTTCTGTTCCTAGCTGGTTGTACCTGCAGGCACTGAGAATTTAGAAAACAAATACAGCCATTGAATCATAATTTTTCTTCTGGGAAGGAAAAAAAAATGTTTCTAATCTGGATTCAACCTGATATGTTACCCCCACCCCACTCCACCCCAAATATAGTGTCAGCCCCAGCAATTCTTTTTCAGGAATCCTGAGATTCTCACCTTTCATTGTTTAGCCCATGGCTGGGAATACTCTACTGAACTTAAAAAATTTCCATTCTTTGATTTCACTCTATGTGAAGAAAAAACTACTTAACCTGTCTCTTTAGAAAAGTACCAAATTCATCATTCTAAGTGAATTGACTTGCTGTCACTAAAATTAACAGCTTGTGTCCTACCGTCTCCCACCTTCCCACTGTCCTACTCTTATGAATTGATCACATGAACTCAGAGCTTTGGTATTGTCAAGCAGACACGGTGATTCCCTAGGCCCAAAGAAAGCCCTGGAATATAAAAGATAACCCCTTTCTTCCTTCAGAAAACTCCAGGCCCTGGCTCAATAGTGCCTTGTACTGATGTTTTTGTTTATAACACCTCTCCTCTCCTCAAAGTTCCAGTGTAATTTGTCAGAGAGGAAATTCATTTTCTTTTTCACTTGACCTACTCCCTTGGGAGGAAAAACATTAATATGCTTCATTATACATCTATATGATCTTATCATTGTGGATTTTTAATCTACGGATTCAGGTTGCAACCCACCTATGACAGTTCATTTTGTACAACTCTTGTCCATTTTCTACCATGAAATCTACACAGTGAGAACACCCAGTGTTCTGGGGCCTTCTTTTGAAATTTTGTAAACAACAAATGGATCATACGTGTTGACCATTGATTATCCCTTACTCTCACCATATGATAGGTCTCCTTTTTCAGTCATATATCTCTGATGCCAAGCTATTTGTCACTTCTCTTATCTGTTTTAAAACATTCCATTAAATAGTTCTCAATCTCTCTGGAAAACAAACAAACAAACTAGTGTGAGACTAATAACAATTTAAAGTGAAATATTTACAAATTATGCAGTCTTTTCAGTTCATTCTGATATTTAATATAAATTATGAAGAACTAGACAGTACTATTTCTTTGTTATTTTCCCCTTTTTTATTCATTTAATTTTTATTTTTATTTATTTATTTATTTTTGGCAATCCTTGCCTTTGATATTGTTAGTGATGATACTACAGTTGATGGATTCAATTGGTGAGACTGGTGTTTTATCCTTCTGGATCCTTTTTCAGTAATTCTTAAATTTAGGTGTGGGAGTCTGGAGACTTTGTGAGGTATACCCAAGGCAAGGAAGTCTTTCCTCCTGTGCTTGTTCATGATTTCTTTCCTGATTTAACAGTGTCCACATCACCCTAGACTCACTGACCATAGATTTTTGGAAGGAACACTTTTACCATTTGAATTCCTAGATAAGAAAGACTGCTTCCTATCTGACCTCCAATGTTCTTTACAGTTGGGTTCTTCTTTTGATTTTTTACTCTCTTATTAAAGCAGACAATTTCAGAATTGGAAAAGATGTCTTTTCTAATGGGTCTAGTCCAACTTATCCTTATCAGGAAACTCTTGTACAACAACCCTAACAAATAATTATGAAGTCTTCTCTTACAGACCTCTAGTGATAAGATTTCTAGTGAATCTCCTTGAGTTAACACATTTTATTCTCAAATTGTTACTAATGTCTTTTCCTTATATAAATTTCATTCTGACTCTATAGCTTATACCCACTGATACTATTTCTTCCCTTTGGGACCAAGCAAAATAAGGGTAAGTACATGGCACATGGAAGCTCTTTAATCAAAAAGTCACTAAACTGAAAAGGAGGAAAAGGCATATAACTGCCACTATATAGCCACCAAACCAGATGCCATAAAAATTAGATTCAATATGTCGTGGTTTGAGGTGCTGGGAACCCCAGAATGTAAGAGTATAAGGCAAGTCTGCTTTGAAAGAATTCAACCACTCAAGCTTTCTTTCAGTCAAAGTAGCTAGGTTTTAATGTAACACCAGCATGGCAAGGAGATTCCTAGTAAACCTGCAAATTTGATGAGGATGGGACTGATAATTATAAACAAAAAAAAAAAGACTGAGAAGATCTGGATGGGATTCAGGAGTTGGCGAGGTGAAGACAATGAAAGGAGTTAAATGGTCTGAGAGCCACAGGGAAAGGGCAGTTAAAAACATTATTCAGTATCTAGATAGGCTGGGGTGGGTCAGACGCCTCAGGCAAAATGCCAGTGACCAGAGCTGCTGAAATGTGTGGGAAAGTTCAGAGGCTAGGTTGGGTTCACAGACATGGTCTTTTCTTTTTAGGGGTCCAGGTCCAATAACCCCATCAAATATAGGGTGATTATCAGTAGAGATTCCCAGAAGTACACAGGAGACAAAAATTCAAGAAAAGAGGGGAGTGCTCATCTGTAAAATGAAAGATTTGAACTAGGGGACCTCTGAGGTCCCTTCCATCTCTTGACCATCTTCTCATCCTAGGTTAATAAAAACCCATACCCTTAATGTCTACAAATAAAATAAAAAAAGTATCTTCATTCCTCTCCAGGCTGCACTATTGACTTTTTACAAGACTTTCTCTAATATGCCATGAAAAACTCTTTACCCTGGATATTCACTTAACCACTAGACTATTTCTAACAATGGAAGTATTCTCCTCCCTTGTGGGCTTTGGTTAATTCTTCCTGTAATTTCTATTTTAAAGAGGTTTCACAGGACTACCATGTCTTCATTCCTCCCTAAGAACTACTCTCGATTCTTCATGGTACTTTCTTTGCCATGCCCCACCCTACCCCCCATCCCAGATACTTTCATATCTGCCTCTCAACCTATCATACACTGCTTTTTATATGTTGTCTTCCTCCACTAAAATGTAAGCTCTTTGAGGGCCTGAACTATCTCTCTTTGTGCTTAAATTTGTGTTCCCAGTATTTAGTACAGAGGTACTAGCACATGGTAAAGGCTTTATAAATGTTTGTTAACTTGATTTCTGTGAGTAACAAGCAAGGTGAACTTTGGCTCCTATTCAAAGAAGAAAATTTGACCATATAATAATAACTAGATTATAGCTATCTTTATCAATGTATTGGTCTATTGGTTCCTATTGGGCAGGAGCTATAGATGATCAATGAATTTGGCCCAGAACTGAATAAGAGGACAATGAGCTGAATGGCATTTGAGAAATTATGTGGTATTATTTGTAAAAGAAAATATATTTTTTGTTTTAAAATTATGTATATTTTATCTTGCATCTGTCCCCCTTCCCCTCCCAGAAAGCCATTCTTTATAATAAAGAATGTAAACAGAAAGAGCAGAAAAGAGAAATTAAGCAAAACCACTTAGTACATACTGAAAAAAATATGACTGTATATGAAGAGGTCTAGAGGTTGTGGAGTGCTCCTAGATGCACAGAGGCACCCCAAGATCGTGGCATCAGGCCCTGGCAGAAAGAATTCAACCCAAATCTTCTTCCAGCCAGAGAAACAGTTTATTAGAGATAAAGCATATGGGCCAGACTCCCAAGGAGCCCAAACATCAGTAACTCCCATAGGGACGAGCAGGCATGAGAATCTCAGCCTTTTGGGCATGAGAAATTCTCAGCATCTGAATGCCGGCTAGAGTGGATCTTTTATACACTAAAGTAACTTTGGGTGGCCAGAGGAATGGGGGCAGGTGGTTAGGAAAAAGGGTCTAGTCTGAGAGATTTGAATAAACAATGAGAATAGATAATGAAGGTAACTGAAAGGTAGAAGTTTGCTTTCAAAAGGAGATAAAGAGAGTAGATAAGGAACCGAAAAGTTTAAGGATTTTTTGGGACCAGTAGAGAAACTTGTTTTTAGGCCTAGGGGCAAAGGTGCATCTGAATAAGATCAAAAGGCAAAGCTAAGGCTTTGGAAGAGAGATAAGGTGAGTCTATAAGGAATCTAAAAGTTAAAGGTTTTTCTGGGATCTGTAAACAAAGGAGCCAAATTCCTTTTGGCCAAAAGGGACAAAGGGAAAAGAGGCAAAGGTCTCAGCTTCTGAAACTGAATGAAACCCCGTCATATATACAATGTTCCATACCCACAAACTACCACTTCTGTAAAGGGGGGCAACAATAATAGATGCTTAATAACTACCTGTTGATTGAGTGAGTGAATGATATATTTGCATCATATAACATATGGGATGTTAGCTATGACTCTAGCATGCTGAGTAGTGCCTCTTTGGAAGATTTTTAGAAAAACACTTTCACTTTAGAAGAACACTTTAGAAGGTCTCATTTTGTTTTGTTTTGTTTTGTTTTCCCTCTCCATCTCTATCTCTGTCTATCTCATCTTCTTCCTATTTCTTTTACTTCAGCATAGTTTGTCCAAAGCAAACCTCTTATGTGGAGTATTAAAGCTATCTCTGTCTTTTGTGCCAAGGTTGACCTTTCTTCATCTTGCCTTACACTGCTATCTGGGCACAGTGGAACAAAATCAGCAGCTTAGACCTCCATTACCCCTCTCCTGAGACTGGTTTTCTTATATCTATTCTGCATGTGAGGTCATCTTTTTGACTGATCTTTGTTCTCTCTTCTTTATGCTTTGGCAAAGCTGAGATGGATGACATGCTCTAGAACCAATAATCACTGGATACTTGTCCTTGGCCTGTCTTTTTCAACCATTTCTTTGTTCTCAGGGCACTCTATGGGATTACACTTATTCCCTGAATCCTTCCCCTACCCCAACTCAATTTTTTTTGTTTTTGTTTTTGTTTGTTTGTTTGTTTTTTACTAGAACCAAAAGGACAGTTAGAAGACATACTTAAGCTGAGAGTGGTGGTCCATGCTTATATAGTCCTTGCTACATATGAGGCTGAAGGAAATGCATAGGTTAAATTTGGAAATTCTGGGCTTCAGTAGGGCCCAAGCCAAACGGGTACCTGCACTAAATCTGACACTATTATGGGTTGCCACCAGGCTATCTTTCTTAGATAACCCTTTCTTAGTTCACCCTTTCTTAGAATGAACTGGACCAAGTTGGAAACAGGGCAATTCAAAGTGTCTGTGTAGATCAACAGTATGATTGGGCCCATAAGTGGCCAATTCACTTCCAGCCTAGGGTAAACAAACAAACAAACAAAAAATACAAAAAAGCTAATTAAAACAAAACCACACAAAGAAAACATACTTCTACAAATAGTACACAATAACACAAAATCCTTACCTGCACACTTGAAATAAAGGGTGGCATAATGGGACCTAAGATTGATTTTCCACTATCATCTCTTTTTCTTTTTGAGAAAAATTGTCCTCTGTTAAATAGCATTGTTGATTAGAAAAAGAAGAAAACTTGAAATTTAGTTGCCTGTTCTCTTTAGAAAATATATAATATTTTAATATGAGAGAAAATAATCTTAGATTAGCAACTACTTATTAATTTGTGATCTACCCTTTTTCCTCTTATTTCTGTTAAAATCCATTTCCTGAAAAGGTCAATCAGCCTATGAGAGGCATGGTGATGAGATTTGCTCCTAACCCTGAACGCACATGCTAGTTAGTTGGGTAGCTGAGCTGTTGAGTGGTACCCCATCCAACTGGGAGGCCTAATTTCTATTTAGAATATAAACAGAATCCAGTCTGGGTGAGCCTTTGCCTAGAGGAGGAATCCCCTGTCCTGAGTCCCCTCCATTAGAGTTTAGGGCAATCCAGCTCATGAAAGAGAAACTAGCTAGAGAGATCCTGATGGAGATGGCTTCCTTTGCCTAGATGCCTTGAGGCTGATCAAGCTACATTCTCAGCAGGAGGAACTGAAGACTTTTAGCCCATCTTCTCATTAAATGTCCACCAATCCTGATTAATTTTCACTTTTCAAGGAAGTTCACTTTAAGAAGGGATTTGAAACATCTTAGAGTCTCCCTTGGCATCTTCAGTTACTGAGAGAAGCCACTGACCATCAATTTATTGGTTGCCAGATAGCTTAATTAATAAATTGATTATAAATTACCCAGAAACTCCATCTCTTGGGTTTTCATTCATCTCAATTAGCTTTTCTTGGGGGTGGGGTATAGTGGTAGTGGAGTATCTATTGCTTTAGTTGAGAGCAGTTCACTTGTTAAAACATCACACACAAAATGTAAAAAGTAAAAAAATCCACAAGAAGTGTTATTCCTTTTTTTTGGTTTGTTTATATCACTAGTTTGGTTTATGTAATTCAATTTGTGTTCTTGGCAAAGGAGGGGATATTTTTGTTGTCCCCAAATCAGAGCTTAGAAATGTATCATTCCCTATAATTTATCCCTGGGGAGCTGGTGATATTGCACTTGTAGAAGGTTTTATATTTCAGTCTTTTGGCATGGCTGCCTCTTTACCACTAAATTAGGAATTACGAGTATTATAAATCAGTTCATTAATCATCTTCACATCATATCGTCAAGTAATTTAATGTGTATAATACAGACCATTTCTAATACTTCTTCACCCTTGGGTCTCTGCAAATATAGCCCCAGCCTCCCCCCCCCCCCCCCCCCATTGTCAATCTACTCAACTAGCTGTTAAAAAGAAAGATAACTATAGCTTTGGGTGCATACAATGATTCATAATACAACTTGATGTCATTTCCCTTTTCCTCATTCATCATTCAAATTGCATAATGCATTTTCCTGTATTCTTAATGCTGTGCTGCTGCAGATTAGACCAGCAAGAAAAGTGAAATGATTAGTGCCAAAGAAACAAAGCATGCATAATCACATCCATTAAGCATATAACAATTGTGACTTTCAAAAGCAAGATCATCACATAAGCATATGATGTTGCCAGATATATAGTGTTACTTTCAGGAGTTAGAAGGGACTAAGGCTTCCTTAGATATGTGGCAGTATATATTTCAATATTACAGCAATGAATAATTTGAAACCCCCAAATATTATGAATGTTTTTTTTAAAAGAACCATATAATGATATATCCTGGGATATTAGTTGATAATAAACCCAGAAATTGTGAATGTTCCATTAACTCATCCCATATTTGATAAGACTTTACTGAATCATCCTAAGGCTTCAGGGCCAACCTTTACTTGAAAAATGACAGTATGAGTGATTGTTACTAGATAATGTTTTGTTAGTCTGTAGGATTTTTGCATAGAAGAGAGACTGTGGAAATGCAATGTAAAACTCAATGTACAAAGTTAAGCTTAGGGTTTTATTTATTACAAGTGTTGTAGCTGGCAAAAGAGGGAGGAATGATAGAGGCCAGCAGGACATTGGAAAGAAAATTCTCTTGCCTTGACAATAAAGCTGGGTTCCAGTACTTACTCTGATATTAAGTAGCTGTATGACTTAAAGAGTTTTCCCCGAGCCTCAGTTTCCTCATCTCTAAAATTATATTGGACAATATGATCTCTAAATTGATTCCCTTTTAACCCTAACGTATTGAGAGTAAAACCTTTCTACGTGAATGAACATCTACTTCAAACTTCAACCAAAATGAAATTATCTCAACTCAACTAGTTTTAATTTGCTTCACTGGTGAACATCATCTCTGTGAACCAAATCAAAAGGTTCATAAAAAAAAAAAGAAGGTAGCTTCTTCTATAGGGAAAAGAAAAAGCGTTTTCTGAGCATTCCTAAGAAAATTCCTCAAGTAAATCTGGTCAGTTTTTACTTCAAGTAAATATCAGAATCCACTAATGCCTTAAACAGATTAAATATCTTGAGATTCTTTTTGGAGGTCACTGAAAACTATTTCATTGTAATTGTTAATAGTCATTTCCTTTCCTTTTTTTTCCCCTTAGATTCAGAAAATAGATTAAATTATATCAAATATGAGCAATAAAGAATACTGTGGAGGAAATTATTAAGGGGAAGAATAACAAATTTGCTAGTAGATATCTTTTATAAGAATGCATTTTACACATAGGCCACATGTGAGTTGTTATAGATTATCATATTCTGATGTCAATTAGGGAGTTCTACAGCTTGATGAGGACAACCTACATTTAACAGAATGAAAGAGAATCTATGTATGAGTCTCTGGATGTTTCTAGAAGGGAGACTCGCCCCACCCTCCCAGAGCTTATTGTTTTTATGAAGTAAAAAATAGCAATGATGAGTGATGAAGAGGGTAGAGGGTCAGAAGCTGGGGGGGGGTGGAGATTAGGAGACTCACTTTTCTTTTTGTTTGTGTTATTTTATTCTTTTCCTTTCTCTCTTTCAAGGTACTTTGAAATCCTCCCCTCTAAACCCCCTCCCCCATTACACACACACAATAATGTGTGGTTTTGGTATTGTTGTTGTTGTTATTACTTCTTGGGATAATTTCTGATCTTTAACTATGAAAATAGTCAGGGGTTCTGAATAGTGTTATTTTGTTTCTTCTTTCTGCTCTTATTCTGCCCTCTTTGGATACTAGGAGATCATCTAAAGCAGAAGTGTCAAACTCTGTTCACCATCATTGCAACACTCCTTGGTGCTGCTTAAATGAGATTCAAATATGATTAAGAAATTATAACAAAATAAATAAGAATACAATACAATACAATAATTTGTGATTTTCTAAGCCAATATGTTCCCAGCAGAGATCCAGGTGTCGACGCCACAGTCCTAGTCATCTATTCTCTCCAACCCCAGCAAGTTAGGTGTAATAGCACACTAGGCTTAGTTTTTGCTCAGTCATTCAAGAAACATTTATTGACCACTTATGATGGGCCAGGCTTAATGCTAAGTACTGGGAATACAAATAGAAACACAAAGGACGGTCTCAGGCCTCCTAGAGTTTACATTCTGAAGCAAGAAGACAATACACAAAAGGTAGCAGATGGGATTGGGGAGATTAAGGTACCTGGATCAAGGTAGAGAAACTTTCGTTTGGACACTGGAGAAGACTGAAAAGATAGCAAGTCTATATGCTACTTCCAGAACCTCAGTTCAGATTTTTGGACAAGTCATCCAATTAGAAGAAGAGACCTCAGGGGTGGAGGGTACTTCTAATGTGTGAGTTCTAGGGCTGGAGCGAACTTCCAGGATGAAAAAAAAATTGTGGGATTAGAGGGAAAGTCCAGAGTATAGACAAGAGAGTTTTCCTTGTAGCAACTAGCTGTGTGACCTTGGATGAGTCTATCAACACTCTCTGGCTCTCTTACTTTGTCATCTGTTAAGTAGCAAAGTTGTCCACTTTATTTCAACATATTGCCATTTTAATTGAGTATTACTTATGAACAAAGATAAATCAGATGATATTAATTGAATTATGCAGATAGTCAAAACACTCTTCCTATGTACATTTAGCTGTGTCTTAAAAACATTTTCTAAAAAACATTCTAGACTACTACCCATAGTTTACAAAATGCTTAAAATTCACTGTAATGTTGTGCATAAATTTAAAAGTATTTTTTTAATTGGTTTCTTATATCTTATATGGACACTAGCCATCACAGAAGAGCACTGTTGGGATAGTGCCAGAATTCTGACATATAGTATTTATCATTTCCCAGCTTAACTACTACATTTTGTTGTCCTCCTTATCATAAAATAGTCCAGATCCTGCTATTGACAGTTTTTTCATAATCCTAAAATAAGATACCTTGTCACCTGTTTTCTAGTTCTTTTATTTTGTATCAGACTCTGCTGCACTACTTCAGTGTTGCTCTTATGGTTTTAAAGGTCCCAGTGAATCATTTCATCCCTTTTCTCCACTCAGCAATCTGTGTCATTCTCTCCTTTTCTCTGCCCTTTGATTTTAAGCTGCTGAGAAAGGCTCCTCTCTTAGTTACTATCTGATGCAAAAACATCTTTAATCTTTTCCCCTTACTCAGTACTGAAGCTTTTCTTCCCCTTTTATTTTCAGTCCCATTCTTGCTTTAACCTTTGTTTAAATGTCTTCTTTTATCTTCTAGCACTTAATTGATTAATCCTAAATAATGGTTGCAACATTTGGAGCCTGCATACAGAAAATTGTATTGTTGTTTCTTTGTTGCTGTAAAAAGACAGGTCCTGGCATAGTTGTGGCTTTCTTGATTCAAAATTAAATAGATGGATAGACAGACAGACAGACAGACAGACAGATAAATGAAAAATGTTATTGGACAGTTTAGTGTCTGACAATTTGATCAAAGGTGTTCACATAGTACATAAACTTACCAAACACCTGTGGTGATGTCTAAAATAAGGCTCAGTCATGTTCTATCCCCACAAAATTACTAATAACATTTTTCCTTTTAGTGAGTGACATGAAAATCAACCATATCAGTTGGAAAATTATATATATATATATGTATGTGTATGTGTGTGTATATATATGTATATATATAAACCAACTGTATGTGTAAGACAATAACCTCCTTGAGAACAGTATTTGTTTCATTTTAGCTTTGTATCCTCAACTCTTAATACAATGTCCTGAGATACACACATACATATGCATTTGCATGTACATATATATATATATATACATACACACACATACACACACACACATATACATTCTTTCCCAAAATATTTTATGCTTTTTCCTCATATCCCATCATGACATTACTCTATTATAATTCTAAGAATTAGAACAGGTTGAAATATAAGACGCTATCCCAAAATAGCCTACCTTTGTCGCTGTTATGGATTATGGCCTTTTATATGAAGTTAAAAGTAAAAGCAAAATCAATACATCATGTAATGCAGAAATGCCTGCTTTTAAAATTGGTTGCCTCAAATACCTCCCAATCATAGAGTCTTAGGAACTTTAAATGATTCACATAATACAATTTCTTCAATAAAATTAGACACTTCTATATGACACCCAACAAATGCTACTTGGTTAACCCAGGACATCTGGCCATCTGATATGTAACTGTACATCTCTGCTTCCCCTTCTTCACCCTACTAGTTATCTGAAACAGCGCTATCTAGACCTGGGGCGGGGAATCTGTGGATTCGAGGACACATGTGTTCTTCTAGGTCCTTGGATGCAGACTTTTGACTGAGTCCAAGTTTTACAGAACAAATCTTTTTATTAAGAGGATTTGTTCTTTGAAATTTCTAGATTCTAGACCAGACCTCCAAACACCATGCTCTCCTACCCTGGGGAAATTGTGCCACTCAGCTTTGAAACTTCACCCTGAGGCCAAGCTGACAGGGGAGTTAATGACCATAGACAACTCAGCCTACTTTAGCAAAGCCCTGATTATCCTTCGTATTTTATCCATATATATACCTTAGGCCTCTTGCTATTCACCCTTCTGCCTGGAGTGTATCATTACTCCTCCCCTTCACCTGCTTTGTTTCCTCTTGCTCTGGGAAAACTAATCAGATCCATACAACCAATATATGGCTTTTGGGAAGGCCTTATGTTTCCTTTTACTTTCACTGTGATTTACAAGACCAAAATTCCCTTCTCTGGCTATTCCATATATATATATGTAGTCTCCTTGCTTATTAGAATGTAAATCCCTTGAGGGTAGGGGATCATATCTCAAGCTCAAAGATTAGTATACAATAGATCCTTAAATGATTTTCATTCATTCATTCATTCATGCATTCATCCATCTATCTAATTTCTTTTTTCTTGCTCCAAGGCATCACTGGGAAAAAAAAGCCAGGCAATGACACTGATTTCATCTATTGTTTTGGGTGTTTTTTTTGTTTTTGTTTTTGTTTTTGTTTTTCAGGCAATCTGGGTTAAGTGATTTGCCCAGGGTCACACAATTAGTAAGTGTCAAGTGTTTGGTCTGAGGCCACATTTGAACTCAGGTCCTCCTGACTTCAGGGCCTGTGCTCTATCCACTGCACCACTTAGCTGATTTTTTCTTTTTTTGGTTAGGCAATTGGGGTTAAGTGACTTGACTAGAGTCACACAGCTAGTAAATATGTGTCTGAGGTTGGATTTGAACTCAGGTCCTTCTGACCCCAGAGCTGGTGCTCTAACCACTGTAGCACCCAGCCGCCCCCTGATTTCATCTATTACTAAACACACACACACACACACACACACACACACACACACACACATTAATATGTATGTGTGCACATATACATATATGTGTTTGTGTATATATATATATATGTGGTTCCTGATGCTGCACTAAGCTCTGTCTCTATTCTTACTGCACCCTAATCTTAGTATCTATGGTGGCTATTGAAAATCTTTTCTTCCCTCCTCTTGAACCTCAACCACATTCCGCAGTTACAATATAATATGAGGAAATTGGGGTGATCTCATGTGAACTCAACTCCTCAACTTCATTTAAAAACATTTCACAGTAACTTCATGACCTCCCTCATACTTTTTATTTTAGTCAAAGAAAAAGAAATATCCTTAATCTTAACTAAAACTAGCCATATATGAACATAGATTTAGAACAGGAAGGGACCTAGACATCAAAGTCAATGCTATCATTTTTCAGGTGAAAAAACTGAAATATATAGAGGTTAAAAAACTTGTCTCTGGTCATAGCTATCAGTGTCTGAATCAGAATTTGAAAACAGGTCTTTCTACCTCTAGGCCTTGTGCACTATCCATTATACCATGTTATTTTTCTCTTACTCTACCTATACCCTTGAATCTCATAAGATGACATTTAATGAAGGTAAATGTATTATGTAACAGTTTTTAAGCATAGGATGAGAGGAATGGAATCTACAGTAATTCAGAGAAAATAACAGGGGCCTTTCTTAGACTGCGAGCTCAAAGTTCATCAAAAGTATTAGGCCTTCTAACATACCCAAAATCTTAAACCTACCTTTCAAAGATATATACTTAATAGAGTATGAGAGCATGTAGTTCTACTTTCTACTTTTGTATTTAGACCAGATTTGAAGTATGATGCTCTAGTTAGGCTAGAAATGTAGGAAGAACTCTAGTAAATCAGCAATTTCATGAGCATGAATAACCATTTGTCAAGCATGTTGTGAAATAGAAATCATAGAATTATAGAATTCAAGAGTTGAAAGGGACTTCAGCAGATATTTAAACCAGCCCATACACAGAAAAATCCTCTCTAAAACATACTGGCAAGTAGTCATCAGGCCTCTAATTGAAGAACTCTAATGAAGGGGAATCTACCACCTTTTGAGGTAACTCACAGCTGGAATTATTTGGAATTTTTGCCCCTGATATCAACCCTAAACTTACTTTTCTGTAGTCTACCAATTTCTCTCTATTCCATTCCCTGGGACCAAATAAATCTAATCCCTTCTCCACCTGACAGTTTTAGATATTTAAAGACAACTATACTGCATCACCTGAGTTTTCTCATTTGTAGAGTAAAAGTCTTTCCAAATCAAAGATTCTGTATTGTCTTAGCAGTTGGGTATCTTGGCCATAACAGGTAGTTTAAAGGATTCCAAATCTCAGAATACCTAGGGGTCAGAATTGAGGGGGAAAAAGAATGGGAATCTAAGAGCAGAAAGAGGGCAATGACTGCAAGCATGGCTTCCTTTCTTATCAGATGATCTTCTAACATTGAAATTGCATTATCTGGCAATTACTTATTTCCTACCTGTAATTTCATTACCATGTACATATTGATAATACTTAGGTCAGATGAAATATTTAAAAAACATAAAGCAACACGTAGAATGAAAATACCAAGGCCACAGAATCTAGGTCTTTACATTTTAGGAACTTACAAGTCAGAAAGTATATATATATATATATATATATTTTTAGTTTTACATGCAATCTCACATGTAAGATATAATATGTGTTGTTATCCACTTCTCAAATTAAAGCCATCACACATTGATTAGATCAAGTTTCACACACATATTACAGATGTTCTGGAAGTGGGTTTTTCTCACATTTTTAAATCATTTAGCATACAAGAGCTAAAGAAGAAAAGTTTATTCTCTTCAACAACTTGAAAAGCAATTTGCCTGTTTCTTCAAATTATGTGCTACTGAGTATTAATGTCTTTCTAGGTGGGTTTTTTTTTTAAAGATTATATCTCATTTAGAAAGTAGAGAACCTAAATTCTATACAATTTTTCTTTATAATATTTACAAAATCATGCCTGTTCATTAGGAAAAACAAAACAAATTACTATGTAGATACATTTGAGAGGGTAGTTTTATAGTTTCCATAAGAAACTCTGAGATCTATTTGTTCAGAGATCATTTAACCCAATCTTTGAAAGAATGGTATAGCTCAGATCATTTTTCTTCTGCTAGATATTTTTTTAAATCACATTACCATGTAGATGGGTTTCTGGTCATTGATTTTAATGAAAGTTATTGTTGGACCAAAGAAAATTTGGTCTACTAGATAGAGTCTTGAGGTTGATGTCAAGAAGATCTTGATTTAAACTATTGCTTTGACCCTAACTTTTCAACCATTGAAAAATTAATTAACCTCTTTGGGATTCCTAAAGTTATATGGAGTTGGAGGCAACTCAATAGAATTTGTTTACCATGTCATAAAGCGGTTGTAGTGTGCTGTTCAAGTTAGTGGAGGAAGTTCTTTTATTGAGAATTCTGCCTGGTAACAAAAATCTTTAGTTGTATCCATATGTGTTGTAGAAACAGCGCAGAAATGTCACTTCAACTGACTGTGTAAACATAGCTTTTAGAAAGGTTAATCCAAAAAGTTAGTCAACAAGAATTTATTAATGTTTACTATGTATTCATGAAAGCTGAAAGGACAATAATATCTGATGAATTCATCTTTTCTAATGGTCAAAGACACCTCAATATTTCTAAATGTTGGTTGATTTAGAAACATATCACTAGATCACTTCTTAAGGCATTCAGTAATGCTAGAATTAATATTCATGCACATCTGTTAAAGGAGATACACAGTCCTCAAACACTGGGCCAAACTTACACTTTAAAATGGTTAGGGGAAAGAAAATGTTTCTTCATGTTTCCTGAATGATTCTAATATATACTGGAAGTAGTCAAAAAAGCAAATATTTTCTCTACATGGAAAAAACAACCAGAAAATAATGAATGAGACTCAATTAAAGAAAATGAAGATTTGATGATTTGAAACTGTGATCTGTAATTGTTTGATTCAAGATGCATTTTTTTTCTGATTGTCTGATAATGTCCATAAAAAACAACATTTTCATATATAAGTTTGGTATGATATAGAACCTCGGTTTTGTTTTAATTTGCATTTCTATTATTAGTAATGATTTATAATATCTTTCATGTGGCTGTTGGCAGTTTGCTATTTGATTTATAGTTGCTCAGTCAACAAGCATATATTAAACATTTACTATATATGCCCAGCATTGAATTTATTTCTTCAAAAAAATTTTCTATGTTTGTTTTATAAACTATACCCCTTAGACACTTATCTATTTTGAATAGGTTTTGTTCCTATGTTTGTAACAATATCATACATATTGTAGAGTATTTTAAGGATGTTTCTTACAAAAAGACAAATTAATAGACTTTGATCTATTTTTTTCTTGCCTTCATTTTATGAGTTAGTTTATTTCATTTACATTCGTGGAAATTGTTATGATTATTATTATTTTTTCCTTTCATCACATACTATTTTTTATGTTTCTTATCATTATAACTCTCCCTCTGAGAAGGAAAAAGAAATGTGAAAAAAGGAAGTGCAATCAGTACTAGTTATCTGTTACTTGAACAGTATGATATCACTTCCTGCCCAATACATTTCTCCCAATACATTACCTACATCATCAAGTCCTAACATTTTTTCTCCCCTCTCCCTTTTTATTCATTTCTAACTAAAATTTTGTTTGTTTTATGGATATTCCTTTCACAACTATTTTGTGACTCAAACCTCTCTTCTCTCCTTGTTCAGCCTTGTTCCTTGTTTACATTGTAGCATTACTACACTATCCTAGCATTACTACACTTCATTGTCTGCCTCTGTTTCTCTATGTCCCTGACTTTCTCAAATAGAAATGAGGCTTATGAGATGCCCACTTACCTCACCTCCTGGATACTTTTTTTTAATTTTTGTCTTTGAAGATCAGGATATGCCCATTTACTTTACCATCTGGATGCTTTTATATCCTTTTCTTGTGATGCATCACTTTAACATAATTTTTGTTCTCTTCTTCCTCATTCCCAACATCTTCCTTTTCTTTCTTTCTCCCTTCTTTCATTTCCTCAATTCCTTTTCAGTCATCTGAAGCTGTAGAGGAGTGACTATGATACAATAACCTAATTGTTAAGCTATTACTATGTTCATTATGAAATGTTCTAAAGGAAAATATTTGTGGATTCTCCTATTTCCTTTCCAACACTGATTTAAAAAGGAAACATTAAAAAAGTAAAATGTAATTATTTACCTGGGAAGCACATTTTGAAGTGGTGACTTGAACTTTTCAAACTGAGACGTATGAAAGGTTTAGATAAAGCTGGTATAAAATAGTTATGGAATCATGAAAAAAAATTGTGGCTCATTGATGAATGTTATCTATCCCTTGAACAATTGTTTGAGACCAATTAAACCATATTGTGACAAACGTTGCTCTGGCAAGATGTTAGTGAGTCACCCTAGGCTTAAGTAGAACAGAAACAGGTTAACTATTCTTGCGTTTGCTAATGCTGAAGGAAGGCTTAAAATAAAAACTTTGATAATTAGTCATTGTCCCTGAGTTTTTTAAGGTGCCATAAATTTACCTGTTGCTAACACAGTTTAATGACGTGTGAAAGGAAATTTTTTTTTCTACCATCTGTTTACAATTTTCCATGAAAGATAATTCCAGAACTATAAGCTAACCTGGATATAACAAAGCTATTGTATTCCTTAAGGCCTAATAGAGTTTCTTTCCGTATGACAGATGTTTAATAAATATTTGTGGGATTGAATAGGAAATTATGGAAGTATTCTTGAGAAAGCAAGATTATCATCTGAGAATATTGTTATCATTTTCCTGTCCTTCACTGCTCCCTTACTTATTCTATGGATCTAGATTCCTTTCATCTCTTAAAGTATAACACATCTTTGACCTTCCTTTCTTCCTTCCTTTCTTCCTTCCTTCCTTCCTTCCTTTCTTCCTCTTTCTATCCCTCCCTTCTTTCCTTTTTTCAATTTACCTTCTATTATATTTTTTGTGTTGTCCTAATGTAGTTTGAGTTCTTAAGCTATATTCCAAAGAGGGGGAAGGGATACTATAAGATAGGGCACAGTAAGAGGCAGGAGCTACAAGAGATAAAGTAAAACAAGCAAGCTTTATTGAGTAGAGATACTTACAATATGAGAAGTTGGGGAGGATGGAAACATGTCAGGGCTGCTGGAATCCAGGTAGAATGAAGCACCCAAACCTGTAAAGCCCAGTGGGTTTTTATAAGTTTCAAATTTGGGTTAATCTGTATTAGACATAGAAGCAATAAGGAAGCATTCTGGTTACTGAATTTTTTATTGGAACTCTTTGTTGTTGTTGTTGATCACAGCAGGGTGACAAAAACTATCCTAGAATAACAAGTAAAATAAAAGAGCTGCTTTATAATCCATCAGAGGAATTCAATATATACAAAATATTTTAAGGGGTTCTTATTTGTGAAATTCGAGTCAGCTGAAGCTCATTGTCTCTATTTACTTTGCAAAATGTGATTCTCAACTGTAGCCTTTGCATTTGCAAGGTGAAACTGTTTCATTTTATGAATTCAGAAAAAGAAAGCTAGGTTTTGCTGACAAAAAAACTTTATTACCAATGTACACTGATTCCTTGGAAAAAATAAATTAAATATATGTATATATGTATATATATATATATATATATATTGTATCTAATCTTTCATCCTTTATTCACAATGAAGCACAGATTGTGCATCATAAATGTGATTCCCACCAACTCAAAAGAGATACAGAGGATAAATTTACATGAGGCCTGATAATATGTATAATTTAGAAACATACTCAAAGATATGGATTATGAACAAAGACTAAAATAGTTAATAGAAAATAATGAAGTATGCTTTGACAAGGAGCAGTTTACTGTGATGGAAAGAGAGTTAGGATTTTAGGGAGAAAATAATAAGCTTCAAAAATATTGCTTCCTCTGGTCCTTTAGTATCCATGAAAATAGAAATGAAATGGCTTGTAGATAATGAAAAGTCAAAATGCCATGTTTACAATCAATTTTAGTAAGAATTGAAGATTGTCCATTGCTATGTCTAGCATTATTTAACAAAGACTGGAAAAACTCACAAGCACACTATGCAATAAATGCTTGAAAAAACAATAGCTTTATTTATTAACATTGATATATGTCCAAGTAGATAAACAGCAATCATGAATGATAGAGAAAAATTTCTATTGGTCTGTACTTAAAAACAAGCAGAATGAAAAGGAAGTCAGTAAAATGTATAGGTTGTGTCCACGGTGAATGGTGAAGCCATCAATATGTAGAGAGAGTAAAATAACACATTTCATTTTATAACTTGTCAAATAACATAAGTGGACAATGTCTTTCTCTTAAGAAAAGAAAAAAATGTATTAAATTATTTGATTGCTATTTTAGTTGTATTTGATTTTTAATATCTCATTTTTGAAGCTACTGACACACAAATGACAAATCTTATTCTTGGATGTACCTTTATAGCTTAATTGGATTTCCCAGAACTCTTTTTTTTTCTACTAGCAGAGACTTTGAGAAGTGAGACTTACCTCCACAGCAAGATGAGACAGAGAAGTACTTAAATGGAAAACAAAGAGACACACATGCATGTGTGTATGTGTGTGTGTGTGTGTCTGTGTGTGTGTGTGTGTCTGTGTGTGTCTGTGTGTGTCTGTGACAGAGACGTAGATACAGATGAGGAAAATGATGCCTAGAAAGGTTAAGGTACTTGCCTAGTATCATATAGATTGTAAGTGGATTTGTATACAGGTTTTCTAATTTCAAAATCAGAGATCTTTCTTCTCTATCACACATTGAACCTTTCTGAACGTTAGTTTTTCTATGTGAAGAATGAGGGTGATAGATAATACTTGTATTTACCCTTCACAGATTTGTGAGGTTCTCATCAGATTTGATGATGATTATGATGATAATAATAACTAGAATTTATATAGCACTTTAAAGTTTGCAAAGTGCTTTGCAAACATAAATATGTATATATTTATATTTGTGTATACATACATGTATAGATAGATATAAAATCCTAAAATATGTATAAATGCCAGTTTTATTAAAAAATAGCACCTCTTCCTTCTCCTTGTCCTCCTTCTCATTCTCTTCCTTCTTCTTCTCTTCTATTTCTTTGCTATAATGTGGGCCTTAATCTTCAGAAGAACAAGTAAACCACCCTGTTAGTATGAGTTCATAGGCCTACACCAGCTCAGGGACCCAAACAATTCCCACACCACAACACAATGATAATGCAGTTTCTGCATTACCTTAAGACTTTGTTGGGATTATCACAATTCAAATACTCTGTGTAGGGGTAATTTTCTTTTTTGGCTTTTTGGTGAGGCAATCAGGGTTAAGTGACTTGCCCAGGGTCATACAGCTAGTAAGTGTCAAGTGTCTGAAGCTGGGTTTGAACTCAGGTCCTTCTGACTCCAAGGCTGGAGTTCTATTCACTGCACCACCTAGCTGGCCCTAGGGGTAATATTTTTAATTATTGTTAAATTTTCATCCCAGCATTAATCATCTGAAAGAAGATTTTCATGGAACTTGAGGGCAAAGAGTATAAGGAGGAAAGGAATAAATTGGAAAAGTAGGCAAGAAAGAGAAGGCATAAAGGAGGCAGAGAAGACACTTTTTACCTGTTTCATGATGTTTCCTGGAGCAAGCCCTACTTCAGAACAAACATTGTTTTACTGCTGGATGTTTTACTGAAGTCTATGTTATTTGTTTTGATTTAACAAAAAAGTAAGTACTGTCAACTCTGTACTACTGGTAGAATCACCTGAAACAAATACTATTTAGCCACAGTAGGACAGTACTAATCCCTCAGGCAGCCAGCAAAATGAGATTTATGGAAACAGTTGTCTATGCTGGAAGCTATAAATGTCCATTCAATTTTCTCCTAGGCTTTTTTTTTTAAAGGGAGGGAAACAGTGTTTAAAATGCTACCAGGGCAAGAATTCAAGATCTTTTCTCCTTCCTGATCTGAGCCTCGACAGGGGAAATCACGTATTTTTCACTCAAAAAGAAGAAACACCTCTGAGGTCCAAATCTTCCTTTGTGATCAAACATCCCCAGGAAAGATATGACAGTGTCAATCCGTTCTGCTCAAAGCAAGGGATTTAATACTTCCATTTGGGGGATCATAACAAATAGATGGATAGAGATCAAGTTAGAATAAAGTTAATTATATTTCTGACTCATTGGCAGAAATGTCTGCCATCCATCCACTTAAATACAACTCCTCCTCCCACTGCTATTCCCAGGAAACCATTCTCATTGACCTTCTCAGAATATGACTTGTCACACACCATTCATCTGTATTGCAAATGGACTTTTCCTTATTCTAGGTCTGGCCTTTTCCCCTTAGATAAAATAAGGCCTAATAGATTCATAAAGGGTAATCTAGGAAAGTGAACAAAAATAAGAATAATAAACTGTGTATTTTTTTTCCTATTTGATATAATACACTTTAACTTTAATGAGAAATAGGTACTAATGGTATAGACACTTATCTGAGATCCAATTATAATGGTCTCCTTGGTGATTCTCGAACAGGATGCTTCCTATCCTGAATCTGGGTATTTTCATTGGTATTTCTGGGATACACTCCTTCCTCATCTCTATTTCCTGGTCTCCCTGACTTCCTTCAAGTCCCACATAATATCCCATGTTCTAAAAGAAGCCTTTTCCATCTATCTTAATTCTAGTGCAATCCCTCTGTTTAGTTTCTTAAATTGTCTTGTGTATGTTTTTTTTTAATACATAGTTGTTTGCATGTTATCTCCCCCATTAGAGTGTGAGCTCCTTGAGGGTAGTGACTGATTTTTAACTTTTTTTTGTATTCCCAATGATTAACAAAATGCCCAGCAAATAATAAGCCCTTGAGAAATGATTTTTGACTAGGTGAATATTTTTTAACAATGTCAAAGATTTACATCGAAATGCATTCTATTCCTCAGGGTATACAGGACAATAAGAGGATAACAGATACCTGGATGGAGAACAGTCTGACCAGTCTGCATAATTGAACAAGTCTTTTGGCCTCTGTCTTACCCTCAGGGAACCTACTGTGGCACTCTCTTAAAATATCATCATGATAATTTTCATGGGTCTGAAGGAAATACTTTATTGTAATCCTAAGTGGAATAATAATGATTGTTAAAAAGACAACATTTTCAAGGTCATTTGCAATCAGGAAACTGGTTTAAGAAATTCAGTAGATGAAGATGCTTAGCATGAAAACCTCCATTGTAATCCAAGACAGAGTCCCTTGCTTATAGAGGAACTTTTCAAGGGATTCTGAAAAAAGTTGATATATGCACTGCAATGCCACATAGGAAAAGGTTGCTATCCTGAAGCAATAGTGAGGCTTGGAAGTAGGAATTTCATTTCCAAAGATTTTGCCCTTCTTTTTTTGTTGTAACATTTCATTTTTTCCCCCATTAGATTATCTTGAACAGATTTGTGTTTTATGCATTTCTTAGGATCTTCAATACAAGAGGTTGTTTAAAAGGCTGTAATAGGGCTGCTTAACAACTCTTCATGAACCCTGGAAACATTTCTTTGAATGCCCGAGAAAAGCAATAGTAGAGCTAAGTGAGTGAGATACAGAGCATAAAGCACAATTGATGTTTATCTTTACAGTCAGTTACTTTGTGAGTTCAAGCCTTGTTGCTAGACTGCAGATATTAGACTGTCACAATGATTTTCCTAAACTACTAAGCCTTTTAGAGAAAATAAAAACATATGTGCTATGAAACTGAAAGTTGCTATCATTACATGTGTGAAATGTAATAATATAAACATTTTATCCACCTTATATTCAAATCTGAGGGAGAGGGACTTTCCATAAAATGGATTTTCATGTAAAGGGAATGAATCTAGGGAGATGTAGTTTTTCTACAGGTACTGCCAGTTTGGTCACACTTGGAGGCTAGTTTCAGTTCCAACATGATCTAGATAAAATTTATCTGTAGATATGACACAAGAGACAGGGGCAGGGAATAAGTTAAAGGACAAAGGAAGGAGAAAGAAACAGTGCCTGAGACTACAATACAGTTGTGCCTGTCTACATGAGATTCATCACAACCAGAATAGGGAAGAGAGAAGAGACACATGAATATAAGATTTGGGGTGGGGTGCATTTGACTAGCACCACTTTGTAATGCTTGGGTTTTAGGTGCATGAGCCAAATCAATGCACTAATATTCCCTTGATATGGAAATGTTAAGAGTATGGAGTTGAAGACCATACTGTTTAGTTCACCATGAAGTTGGAAAGAAGAGAATTAAATAGTGCTCCTCAATCTCAGTGTGGGAAACCTCCAAAGAGTTAGTTGCTAGTGATTCACTGCTGTTTTAGTGAAAGATAGTTTTATTTTAAGTCACTAACCTGGATTATATCTCTCTCAGTTCAGGAGACTGAAGAGTAAAAATAATTAAAACTTAAAAGAACAGGAAATGATTGGGATTTATTATTCTATCATACATGTGTGTAAATATTTAACTTTTTTCATACTTTATACTAATCCAATTAAATTCTTTAAATGTATGTTTTAGACTGAGATGATTTATAGATAAAATGCAATTATCTAAGAGGATGTGATGAATTCCAAAAGGGATGAAGAAACACAAACCAAGGAGGGTAGTGCCAGGGAATAATATGTCTCTGTTGCCTAACCAATGCATTTGTAGGGGTAGGGGGAAACATATATGCTATAGTACAGTATTTGAAAGGAGATTTATTACACGAATATTATTTCTTCAAAAGTCTGATTTCTACATAGATAGACAAACAAAAAACAAAACAAACTAAACTTAAATGTGTCAGTAAGTTTCTAGAAACATAGATCTGGAAGTAACCTTAGATATCATGTAATTATAAGATATATTATTATAATTTTTTTTTTTTTGCTTAGGCAGTTGGGGTTAAGTGACTTGCCCAGGGTCACACAGCTAGTACGTGCCAAGTGTTTGGTCTGAGGCCAGATTTGAACTCAGATCCTCCTGACTTCAGGGCCGGTGCTCTGTCCACTGTGCCACCTAGCTGCCCCCTAATTATAAGATATGTATAGGGAAATGTAAGATGTGTACATCCATCAAGGTTGCATAAATGTGTAGATATAAAACTTAAGGGAAGGCATAGATAGATGTGACCTGAAGTCTAGGACTGGCTCTGATGAGATGAGGAGAACCAAGATAATAGCTTTTGGGTTTAGAAAGGTAATCACAGAGAGTGCCACCAGGCTGGGTGTTCTTTCCTTCAGTTCCTGAGAAGGGTACCAGACCAAAATATCTATCTATCCCATCTCACCAATATTATTGAAATAGATATACATAGATTTAGAACAGTGCCACTTCCTTGGCCACCATCACTTAAAGTTATCACAAATTTTCACTCATCAATTTGAATTCTTCTGCCAAATATTTGTGGGAATTAAAATTGCCCATCTGCAGTAAAAAAGACTGAGCACTTTATTAAAGGGTTCATGGTCCCCTCTAATGAAGTGGACCTCAAATCTTTCTTACAATCTGAGATATCCCTTTCTTCCAGGACATTATTTTTTATAAAGCTTGATACCAGATTAGATATCTGAACATTCTAAAGGTGTTATACGAAGTACAGAAATGATGCATCAGTTAGAAATGGTATGTCAGCGAGGGGGTCTTGGTTGGGTGAAGCATGGGCATCTCCACCGACTATCATAAAATGGTCATAAGTTGGTCACCTGCTCTTGATGGATAAGAGAGAATGGTCCAGAGGTACAAAAATAATTTGGGGAACATTGAATCACCTCCACTAAGCTGTGCCTGGGCACCATAACAAGGAAAAACAAGGGTGGAGGGCTTCTAGTTCACTTCCTATGATTAAGCAAGTGAACTTACAATCTGCAGCTTACAGCTCTGGGATCTAATATACAGAACTCATAATCACTGCTGTTAGGGAATCATAGCAAGCTGATTAATACTGATTAGAATAGAGTAGAGGTACAAATGAATTATTTTTCACATGTTGGTTATACCAAGGCTGTCACAAATAGACAGTTGCCAGCAAATCCATTTATTTAAGCAAGTAACAAATAGAAATTAGAAAAGTTATACATTTATAATGAAAATACATGGAGTGATGTTCTCTTTACATATGAGCAAGATGAAATTTCAGCTCATCAAGAGAGAGGTTCTAATCTCACCCAAAAATAAATTCACTGAAATGTTTAAACAGGCAAGATGGGATATCAGGGACATTTTGAGGAGCTGGCTTCTCCTACACGTCTACAACTTTCAAAGCTCTATCTCTGTCCCTTTTTTTCTGTCTCTGTCTGTCTGTCTGTCTATCTCTCTGTCTCTGTCTGTCTGTCTCTGTCTCTGAGTCTCTCTCTTTGTCTCTGTCTGTCTCTGCCTGTCTCTGTCTCTCTGTCTCTGTCTCTCTCTCTCTCTCCCCACACACATACCTAGAGTTGGCCATGAAGAGAATCTGGCTCCACCCCAGATTCCTTTGAAAGAACAAAAATGTCTCTCCTTCCTTAAGCTCTGGCACCAACCTCTCTTTATGAAGACAGTAGCAATCACATCAGTATTCTCTTCACTAAAATAGGAGTCACATATAAGTAATAGCTTTCAGAATGCTCCAAGCTTAAAAGCTGGGTTATATAGTCAATGACCTCATTTTTACAGATGAGGAAATTGAAGTTCAGAAAAGTGATGTGGCTTGTTCAATGTTACAAAGTTAGCCAGTGTTAGAACCATTTTGTACTCCTAATTTTGTAAAATAGAAATCCAGGTCCTCAGATTTGAAATTCCATACCCTTTCTTCCATAATGTACAGTTTCTGAGAAATCTAGGTGGAAAAAAATGGTAGAGCAAACAATCCTGGCCCACAGTTACATTCTTTGACCTAAATATGACATAAAATGATTCAATTATTTCCATAAATATGTACATGCATAAATAGTATTGAAAGACAAAATTATGATTTGTTATTGAGGAAAATATAATAAAGATTCTATAAGATCAGAGGTATACTTTGTCTCTCTATGTGCCTTGGTCATATATATGTTACTCATGCATTCACCCCTCCATATTGGTATATCAGTTACATGTGTTCCTCATACAAGTATCTCTATGCATACATGCTATTTCTCTTGAATGCAGTATATATCTGTGAGAAAGTGAACTCGAGGTTTGGGAATGGTGCAATTGATATTTGTATTACTATGCTATTTCATTAAATTCCTTCACTTTGACTATTGTGTTCTCTGACTAGTAAAAGTATCCACATTGGTGGGAGCTTATGAGATATAGTTTAGACCCACAGAGTACCTAGAACCTAGGATTACTTTCTGGGAGCTGTTGGAACCACATATACATTAACACAGGGAAGCTTTGTAGAGATGCCTATTTTGTAACAAAATAGAGTCTACAATTTCATTACTAAGTAGAGTTTTTATCTTATTTTATTTTGTTTTAGTGTTTCAACTTTCTTTCTCTATTACAACTTGTATAGCTAATTATGAAATTTTAAGTGGATGTACTATTCTAAATTTCCTTAAGAAATGAGTCTGTAGTTCAAGGACAGATGATTTCAATTTCATTTTTCTCTATTTGATCAACATAATAAGCAGTATATGATTTTTTTTGTTGTTCAGTTATGATCACTCTGAAGAAAAATATTTAATGTGATCAACACCCTGGTACATTGCATTGAAACAAAAGAAGAAGTGACCTAGTAGAAAGAGGGAAGAAGAAGAGAAGGAGTTTATGCTATTGAAACATTTTATGTTAGAAGACAAAAGAGTAAGGAACTTGAGGATGGTAGCACTGCTATGAAGGAGGCTTTTTTGGATGTTAATGCAAAACTAAGAGAAAAGGGGGAAAAGAAATCTTAAAGAAAGACAGTAAAATAAAATGATACCAGGTAGGCTACTCCAAAATACTATAGTGATCAAAATAATAGTCTGCAACTTTTTGCCATAGTATAATGTGATATTTCAGACCCTCCCTTTTTCAGAATAGAGAACCAAGGGCTAGAGAAGTTAAGTGATTTATGTAAAGTCACACAGAAAGCTAATGACATAGGCAGGATTAAACTCCAAGTCTCCTCATGCTCCACTGAGCTTTCCTAAGTCCCAGTATATCTGGCACTTTCTAAAACATATTTTTTTCTCCAGTCTTATTTGTTTTCCAGTTTGATTTATTTATAGCTATTTGATTTTTACCATGTCCTAATAGCAGACTCATTAACATGCAGGTATATAAGCTTCAATACATTGTAGTAATTGGCTAATCAATCAAGAAATTCTCATTTATTCCCCATCCTCTGAAGATGTATGGAAGTAATTTTTATGTTTGACAAATATCTTTAAGTAAACCCTAGAGACAACTTAAGTCAGAAGAGATGCACACGTTAAAGGTGTTGCAGTAGTAGATAGTTCTTTTATATTCCCATTAAATGAGTTGAGTTTCTTGAGCTTATTATAATGCAGTGAGTAAATGCAATATAGAGTGGCATATGGTTTCTACATATGGGCATACTATGATTAGTGTTTGAAAGTACACTTTGCCTTTTAGTCGCGTTATTGGTATATGTGATGTGAGTTAACTATGTTGTCATTTGTACTGATGATACAAACTCAGTGTTTAAGTATTTTGAGGATGTATTGATACTTTCCTGTTGGAGTTAGACCTGTATACAGAACCAATACTCAGGGGTGAAAATAATCTTCTAAAACATCTTTAATATTCCTTAACTGTATATGTTGAAATGATCAATAATGAATTCATTCCAGGTAACACATTACTTAACACTGGCACTCTATTTTGTTTATAGTCTTAATTGTAAGATAAGAAATTGTTGACCTATGACACTCAGATCAAAGAAGGAATTCAGACTGCCAGTCATTATTCTGGGTCCTTATTGGTATTGAGAGTGGCTTTTGACTGAAGAGACATCAGCAGATACATACACTTCTTCACCATTTACTGATCAGTAGCAAGTTATTTTATTGGTTCTCCTACTCTTCTTCAAGGATTCATCTAGAATGTAGCAGAAGGCTACATTGAGGTCCTACTTTTTTTTAGAATAAGATTGTACTGGTGGTGTCCAATATTCCCACTACTGACTCAACATGTCAAAAAGAAATAACAACTGACATTTGTGTATTATTTTAAGTTTTGCAAAGTGCTTTGCATTTGTGACATATTTGGATTCTCACAAAGGCCTTATTTGGAAATCGTTATATGTTTTGTGATTCTAGTTTTACAAATTAGGAAACTGAGGCTCACAGAGATTAAATGACTTATCCAGGGCAACATAGCTAGTAACTTTTTGAGGTAAGATTTGAATACAGATCTTTCTGACTACAGGTCTGATATCTGAAGTGTTGAGTCACAGTAGCTTTCTAATGAGAGGGGTACATCTCTTTCAAAAGGCTTCTTACTACTGAGTTTCAAACCATTATAATAGTTTCAAAATGCTGGAAACTCTGAGTTTATCTGTTGGTATCCCATCCTTCCTTCCCTAATCTTCCAACAGGACTGCAGGGAATTAGGGATCCTTTACTCAGTTTGTATGCCCACAGAGTACTAACTATGTAAGAGACATATAATTTTATTCAAGATGCTCAGGAAAGGCTGTCCTAATTAAAAAAATATGTCTGACATATTGCTTGACATTCTTCACTTTGTTAAAGTGCCTGGAATTCCATCAATTATGCATTTATTTTAGGGGCAGTGGTCCACCATGATCTTAATGGGCTTCTATGTGTCTTAGGTGGGGGACAAGGCAGTCCTAAGGATGCATGGTACTTAGCTTATGGTGATCAAGGTGGTTTTGGTAATGAGTTTGAGATGGGACCCAGTTTCATCAGGAAGCAGAGACCCTAATGCCATTGTCATCATTTCCCTGAGCACCCAGGAGGAGAAATACTTTGGGACAAGGCTTGCAGGGCTGAGAACCTCTCTCTAGATGCCATAGCAGATGCTGCATAATTTTATTGTAAGTCCTGCTCTGTGATTTGAGGCCTGCTGGCCTATCTCTGTCCCTAATATGGTCTTCTTTTTGCTAAACAACATTGTGCTGTACCATGCCATCAGTACCAAGCTCTAGCCCCAAGAACACCTGCCTGACAAGTCTGGTCAAATCCCTATATAGAAACACAAAGACACAAGCACAGAGACATATGTATGCACACACAAGCAGAAGATCTTATTGATGTATGAAAATACTTTTATAAATTGGAAAATAAAAAGAGAGATCAAATTCCTCTCCAACTTCAACACACATACATATTTGGGAGCGGGGGCTAGGCAATGGGGTTAAGTGACTTGCCCAGGGTCACATAGCTAGTAAGTGTCAAAGTGTCTGAGGCCAGATTTGAACTCAGGTCTTCCTGACTCCAAGGCTGGTGCTCTATCCACTGCACTACCTAGTTGTCCCGACACATACATAATCTTACAAACACACTCAGAAATGAACACTTATATTCAGATAAATGGATACTCAGGGATACTTATGCAAATATATGTATTCTCACTGAGAACTACACATTCAGGGATGAGATACACAAATACCCAACTCATACAGACACAAACTCACAGATAAAAAGCCATATACACATTCAAGCACATTGAAAACTGTACAATGCATACACACAAAGACAAATTTAGACACACACTCACAAATACATTCAAACACAAAATTACACATAAAACTTCAGGTAACCTGAGGAAAATTCAATGAGACAAACATACTTAAGAATAAAAACAATTAAATACACAAAGGCACATAGACAGAAACATACTTTTTTTTTTCCTTAAAGAAGGATATAATGTGCAGTGCTCATAAAATATACACAATCCAACATTGTTGGAGGAGCAGTTTCAGGCCCCAAGTTCCCTGACTTCAGGCTGTGTCCTCTTCCCACCCCATTAGAAGAACTCTGGTACCACCGAGGAGAGAGAAACAATCTTCTTTTCCATGATATGTTGTCATTCAGTGGAAGGAGCACTGGATTTGAAGTCAGATAACCTGGATTGCATCCCAACTTTGCCATTTGTTATTTATGCGACTTAGGGAAATCATTCAAATTCTCTGGGCCTCAGTTTTCTCATTTTCAAATGAGGAAGTCAGCCTAGATGGGCTTTAAGTTTCATTCCAGTTCACAATGTATGATCCCATGAATTTTTTTTTTTTTTCATTTGGACCATAACTTAAGACTATGTAGCTACATAAACATTAAATATTATTACCAGTGCTAATGATGAAAACATATTACTAGCTTTGAATTTTCTTCTTATGTTAAACCACATTATAATTGACTTCTCTCTTCTAAGTAGGAAAAGGAATATTATATCATATAACAGAAACTTTGACTCTCTTATAGAAAGGATCTCTAGTATAAGGCATTATAATTAGTTGCTCCCTTTCCTATCTTTATCACAAAAACTTTTATTAAAAAAAAAACTTACAAAATTCTCACTTGGGTCTAGAAACTCATTTTCATTTCTTGTCAGGTAACATTGATAAAAGATGTTTGAGAAACCTGACTGAAGGGAGTGGGGGGGGCACCAAGAGGAAGCTATCAGTGGCAAAGTAGTAGCAACATCAGCAAAAAGATTAATGCTGAATCTGTAGAATAAAAGGGATATGAAAGAACACCCTTGAGAGGCCATAGGCAGGAAGCAGCATATGGGACAATAGAAATAAAAATGCTATGGAAGAAAAGGAAAAGACGATGATGTGTTACTAAATGTCACAAAGAAGATCTAACCATCAAAGGTAATCTGAAAGACAGCATGAGCATCTATAGAGATAACAAATATTTAAAGTTTCTCCATAAAATCTATTTACATATTTCACAACATAATGATTACCACCACATAATAGTCACACCCTGTTTTATCAGTTCAGAAATTGGTTTATAACCTTTCGTCGCATAATCATTGTGTAGTATAATTCTGTTTGTCATTCCTCTCAAAAGGTAAACAGAGAAGCAATGTATTCGCCAGTGGCATATGAACACACATTTCTCTCTTGTGAATTGTGAGCTACGAGCCTAGAATTATCAGCGCACATGCATTGCTAGCATATTTCCAAAAACCCACTTGCATGCTTTGTTTAGAGCAATTGCAATATGAATGGTATTGTCACTCAACCCAATGAACAGCCATAGGCACAAAGGGATCAGGTGGGGAGGTGAAGATGCCATGAGTAAGTCACATGATATGATAAGACTTACGTCTTCCTGCTCTAGCTAAATTGTAAACTGTTTGTCTGCCAATGATACATTAATATGGGAACATTTCTTTCTGATTATGGGTAAATATAAAAACTATCCTGTGGGCTTCAAGCTGAAAGTGATTGTGTTTGCTGAACAGCATGGAAACAAAACTGCAGAAAGACAGTTTTTCAGTGAATGAGAAGTTGGTGTGAGACTGGCAGAACCTAAAAGACAAGTAACACTGGCACAAAATTTTCAAAGCTTCACATAATGGCCACACCCCCACTATTGAGCAGAAATAACATAAAATCTACGACGATTATGTGGTGAAATATTGTAAATGAAAAGATTCAGTCAATCTTCCATATCTATGATAAGAGAATGAATATAAACCAAAAGGGGTAACCTATTTTGTATTTTTGGGTCCATTGGTGGTCACTTTATGTCTGTAGTAACCATAAATTATTCTTCTCTAAAAGAAAGTTCCCCACAATTGACCTCGAGGGTGCATTGGAGGTTCATACTGTAGACAGCATGAAACTAAGTCCCCTGATCCACCAAGGCAATCCAGTCTACATAGCAAGGGCCCCATTTATATAGACAAGAATGACTGATCCTTCTTACATCTTCTTAAAGGTAGAGAACTGTTTATAAAGTTTGTTGCAAGATCTTACAGAATAACATCTCCTCCACAAGCCTACTGGAATGTTATTTTCTTCTATGCTCCAGGCCATTAAAGTCTATCCTTGGGGTCATGCATCATAGTGGGTAGGTAAGTATCTCAACTGGTACTATTAAAATACATGAGGAGGAGGCAGGCTCATCTTCGTCCATTCCATATCATGACCATCATTGGCACCAACAGAAATTATGTGGCCTCCTCTATGGAGAAGTTTTAAAAAGACAAAGACAAGATTCACACAAAATGAACCTAATAACAAAGTACGGATATGTTGGATTCTGTGCCTTTGGAGAAAATACTCATTAATAAGATCATAGATCTGAGGAAATATGAAAATATCCACTCTTCATCTTGAAAAAGGACAGTTAATATCCTCCAAGTCAGCCAGTCAATAAGTGTTTGTTAAACATCTGTTATGTGACAGGCACTGTGCTAAACAATGGGGGCAAAAATACCCCAACCAAAAAACAAACAAACAAAAACCAAACAAAAGACAGTCTCTCCCCATAAGGAGCACATAGTATCACAGTATAATGGATAGAAAATATACAAATAACTATGTAAAAAGCAAAATACACACATACACACACATACAGACACACACACGCACACACACTCACACACACACACACACATACACACACACACACACAAAGGCCCCAGAGGAGAAAGTGAGGCTAGTGACTTTGCCCAGCTCTCCTTCACTTAAATTCAATTCATTTGCATATCATGGTATCACCTCCCTGATGTCATAGTCCTCTTTGAGAGCTAAAGGCAAACAATAACTTCTATGGGTAGTTGTAGGAGCTGCCCACTGGGGAACCAACTGGAACTGGCCAGTTGGGCATCTTAGCTCTTTGCCTTCTTTTCTTTCTTTCTTTCTTTCTTTCTTTCTTTCTTTCTTTCTTTCTTTCTTTCTTTCTTTCTTTCTTTCGCTCTCTCTCTCTCTTTCTCTCTCCTTTCCTTTCCCTCTGTGCACATAGGTAGGGTATCATACCCTTATCTGCAGGTGCTTTGCCCAAAGAAAAGTAAATTTTGATTGCTGAAACTTCACAAGATATCTTAGGGTTTCATGGGCTAGATTCTTTGTCTTAAGGACCATGCCTTAAAACCCAAACCACTCTGGTTCTCATTGATTGGTCCCAGGCCAAGTCCCACTTGGTCACAGATGGGGCCCTGATTAGCTCTAAGTGAATGTAAATAACTTTTTTTTTTTTTTTAATTTTGGCTAGAAACCCTGAGGATCTTTGCCTCACAGTTTGATTTTCTTTTCTTTTTTTTGACTAGGTAAAAGTGGCCATTTTTCCCCTCATTTCTTATCTAATTTTAATCACTGAATGGGCATTGACTCAGTCAAACTAAGACCTGTTAAAGACCTCAGTTTAGAAAGGCCAAAGTCTCCTACTGTATCCAGGGCCATCTCCAGTTGTCCTGATCTATATCTTTCCATTGGACCCATAAGTCTCAGGAGGAGAAAGTGAGGCTGGAGAATTTGCACAGACCTCTCTCACTTAAATCCAATTCACTTGCATATTATGGCATCACCTCTTTGATGTCATGGTCCCCTTCAAGAATGAAGGAAAATGACAATAAACATATATACATACATGTATACATATATACATACATACATGTATACATACACGTATACATGTCTCCTATTATCAGATCAACACATATAGAGCTAGATACAAATCAATTCCTTCATTCTGAATCAATTTATTTACTACTCTCCAGTTGTATTGAATGGTAAATGTACCAAATGCTGACCTTCACCATTTGGAAAGTTCATGGGACAAGATGTTCCTGACAAGAAGTCTTCCTTGATTTAAATATATAACTTAGATGTTTCTCTTCATTTTGAGTCATCAGTATCTCATGATGTCATTCATATACCTTTAAATTAATCTTTTTGAATTGTTTATGAAGGTGCTAAGTATAGCCACTATTTTTAAATACAGTCCTCTTGCTCCATTATTGCCATTCATGATTGTGTGTGTGTGTGTGTGTGTGTGTGTGTGTATGAATTATATACCTCCATAGCCATATCTATGGGTATACAAAATGCAGCTAGGTGACACAGTACAGTGCTATCCCTGAAGTCAGGAAGACATGAGTTCAATCTGACCTTAGACCCTTACTAGGTGATTGACCCTGGACAAGTCACTTAAATCTCTGTCTGCCTTCTTCAAATGTAAAATGGGGAATAATGCAAAAAAGCTAACACCTACCTCCGAAGATTGTTGTGAAGATAAAATGAGATAATATTTTTAAAGCACTTAGATTTAGTGTCTGGCAAATAGTAGACAATAAATGTTTTTCTTTTCTTTCTTTCCTTCCTTCTTTCTTCCCTCCCTTCTTTCTTTTAATAACCTCTGGATGTATTTACAAGTTTATCCTAAAGAGTTTCTCACTGACTGGACTACAAACTAATAGGAAATATAAAACAATTTTATTTTTATTTATTTGCATAAATTATCATACTCCTGTTCTACATATAGTAGGCACTTTTCAATTCTAAATGACATTTTGTTAACATACTTTTCAATATATATATGTATATATGTATATATATATAAATATATATAAAATGAGAAGTTTTTACCAATATTGATAAAAGCTAAACTTTTCCCTTTCTCAACTATTATATATCATCACATTAGGAATTTTTTTCCTTTGGGCTATATCCCTCTAATATTCATTATTATCTGTTCTTATACTAATTTCTAGGTCTTAAACAGATTGTCATTATCTTCACAAAGTACTCTTCATGAAAACAGTCTCATCCTGACCTGGAAATGATCCTGGTTTCCTTAAGGCTATATCAGCAGAACATAAGCCATGACAGATTCTAATATTTTGTTTTTGGTTTTTTTGGTGAGGACAATTGGGGTTAAGTGACTTGCCCAGGGTCACACAACTAGTGAGTGTTATCTGTCTGAGGCTGGAGTTGAAGTCAGGTCCTCCTGACTCCAAGGCTGGTGCTCTATCCACTGTGCCACCTAGCTGCCCCAGATTCTAATATTTTGGAAAGACTTTGAGCACAGCGCCAAAAAGAGATTATATATGCTATATGAGGTCCAAGATAGTGAGGTATATAAAAGCATGCTGACCACCAGTGATGAATTATTTCGTGATGACAACCCATATAAAAACTATCTTATATATAACATTTACTTTAACTTTTGATATTATGCTTATTATGTGTTTATTTCCAATTTTTATACATACATACATACACATACGCATTTGCACACAAGGAGATACCTATCACCATTTTTCCACATTTGATGGGCAGCCACTATATAAAAATTATTCTAAAAGGAGTTAGTTCATGATATTAATTTAAAAACAATCAAACAAACACAAACAACCTATTCCCTTGCTTGGAAAAGCTTGCCTTGTAAGAACACTTCACATAATAGCTAAGAGCTAACAATTATATACTGATTACTATGCACCAGACACCATGCTAAGTATTTTGTAATTACAGTATTATCTTATTTGATCCTCACAACAACCCTGAGAGGTACATGCTATTATTACCCCCATTTTACAGATGAGAAAACTGAGGCAAACAAGGGATAAATGATTTGCCCAAGGTCATACCCCTAGTAAATGTCTGAGGATGGATTTGAACTCAGATCTTCCTGTCTCCAGGCCCAGGACTCTATCTACTTTGCCACCCTGCTGTCCCAAAATAGTAATTAATTTAATGACAATAAAAGAAGTAATTTGGGAATCTGGTAAGGAACCATACAAGCTTGCATTTTATTAAATTCAACAGTTTTATGCAGTGATTTAGGAGAGAAGATGGATGTGTACCAAAAGCATTGTTGTGTTTAACAGAGATCCTTTTTGGGATTTATTTATTTGATTTGATTACTGTTTACAAGTTGGGTTCATGCACTAATTCCCATTTCTCATTTTCCCCTTGTAAACCATGTTTGATCTTCAGCCTTACTTTTCTTCATTCCCATCACAACTTCCTAGAACATGAAAGGTATGCCCTTGTGGGGACAGGATACCGACATATATATTAGTGAATGTTTGAATCTTGTTGGGCTCTTGTTCTGTTTCTTGATAACTCTTTCTTTTAGCAAATGTTCCTTTTAAAGGCTGAAATTTTGTTGCCCAAAGGCAGTGGAGATATCCAAATAGTGCCTTTGTTAGGCTATGAGTGATACTTGATTTAAATTGGCATGATAATGTCTATTCCATGTGATTTGAAGGAATGGTACTGACACACACTGACCCTCTTTTATTGTCATAATCCATTTCTTCCCTCCACCCCATCTCACACTAAAATATCATTTTGTTCCCTTGGCTGAATGTGACAGCCTTGTGATTTTTCTCTCTGAATTCAATTAATCTGGTTCTACCTTCTGGCCTTTTTAGTTTAGGTTTTTGGGGTTTTTTTTTTGCTCGTTTGTTTTGTTTTGGTTTGTTTTGGTTTTTTTGGGGGGGGGTTGGGATGCATCTTTCATTCCCCCCCGCCAAACAAGTTGTTTTATCTTTAGAAAGCTTATCCACTCAATACTCAGACATTACCAGCTCTGATGTTTTTTGCCCTTTTGTCCTTGCTTCCCTTTATTGGCTTACTAATGATCTCTTTTTAAAAAATTATTACTATTTACCCCCTCTCAGTGAATCCCAGCCTTTGATTCATCTTCTGTCTTCACACATGTGTATCATATATCTCTGAGGTATATCTAGCAGCTAGCTTTCTTATAACAGGCAAATAGAAACCATCAGAACAAAATCTTAATATTAATGCTGCACAAGGCAAGGGTTTGCTGTTGCATAAATTTAATTAACTGAAACCCAAATGTGTCACAGTAATATGGTAGAATGCAAATTGCCCTGGAACTTTTGCCAAGTAGATATGGCTTTGAATTCTGCCTCTCACCTTTAGTAGTTGTGTGTAAATGGATAGGTCACTTAATCTTTCTGAGTCTCAGTTTCCTTATATGGATGATGGCATCTAATTCATTGATTTGTTGTGAGGATCAAATGAGATATATAAAGTGTTTTGCAAAAATTAAAGATACATCTGTCTCTTTATATATGTATATGCATATACATATATGTTATCATCATCACTATCATCATCAAACTAAATTTCCACTAAAAAATGAGACCAAAGAGAAAGGTGAATCATATTTTTGTGCATGGAATAGATAAGGCCTATCATCTGTTCTTGAGGATTTAGCATTTAGCTGTCACTAATGGTATACTCTAGAGGATGTGGCTGTGGGAGATGGATCCAGATTTGACATTGCCACTGTGTATCATCTGTAGTCTTTACAGAATAGGTAGTTATGCACCTAACAACAATTGCAGGAACCAACATCAATTTTTCAGAATTTACATCCAGGAAGTAATTTTTAGTGATCAAGTTGCATTGTCTTCAGGGAATGAAAGAATAAGGAATGTTCTGAAGAGATTTATTGGAGAATAAGGAAGATTGATCATAAGCATAATTAATATGTGCTAAAGGTTGAGATCATGTTTATCCATGTTCTGTAATATTCCACATGGTACTAAATTCAGAAACACGATCAGAATAATAATATATACACATGTAGTATTTTATAGAGAAGCATTGTTCCATTATACTTTTCACAAGATTCCATGGCAACGAAAAAAATCTCTCAAATGCCTCAAGTTGCTACAAACCCAAACAACTAGATTTACTTGCTATTACTGTCTGGAGAAACCTGATATATGAAACTATGTCAAGGACCTTGTTTTTACCCCAGGGTTAGGTAAAAAAATGTTTTTAGCTCTTGAAAGAACCTTAGAGATTATTAAATACCACCCACACATTTTACAAATGAGGATATTAAGGCCCAGTAATATGAAATAACACTCTTAGCCTGTCCTTCCATTTCCTCCATAACCCTCACACCTATGCCATACTGCTTCTCTCCAAGGTAACACATGGATTGTTAAAGGGATTTAACATTTTTGAGTACTTGGGGTTTTGTTCTTCCCTTTTCACCGTGGGATTCTGTGAGAAATAAACCTTCAGCAGAAATAAACCAACAGCTTTCTTTCACAAAGCACAGTTCTGTTCTCTTCCAGTATTGCCCCAGGGTATGACATTGAACATCTCTGTGTGCTCACTTAATAAAGCTGTTACTTACTTGGAAGGAATTGCAAATTTTCTTTTTCACATTAATATATACCCTTGATAAAATAAAATTAGAGAAACAGATTTTTAAACAGGTTAGAAGTTGCAAAGAATTTAAAAAAAAAAACAAAAACTAAATTGCATACAGTACTTCACATAATGCCTGGAACACAGTAGGTGCTTAATAAATGATAGTTGACTGATTGATGGGAAATAAATAGCTTTACTTATCAAAAACCAAAAAGTTTTGTGTGTGTTTTAATTTTTAGTGACTAGATATACTTTTTATTCACTCACTCTAACAATTCATAGTTTTAAAGAAAATGATTGATTGGAAATGGTAGAAACAAAAACTAGCCAAACCAATTAAAAAAAAAAAAAGCTGATATTTTTCCTCTTTGAGGCAGGCTGACAGAGTATGATGGTGGTTTAGACTAGGGAAATGCTCAGATATTTTGTTCTTACAAATGACTACAAAGTATATGTGTTTTTCTTTAGAGTGGCCAGTGCTTTTATCTTCAAATGCAAGTAGTGCATGTAATTTGAGAACCTTTGTGTTTATGTTATCATTTAAAAGTGGACAGATTAGTCTCACTATCTCTAACTACATGTAAGGGACCACAGGCCCAGTATGACCTCTGGAAAATTACTAGGTTGCACTTGTCAAGGCCTCCTTGTGATAAGAACAAATTATGGACAAAGCTGTATCTCTTCCTGGAATACCCCGCCCCTATACCGTTGGTGGAACTCCCCCACTCCCTCTTACTGTGTGTATAACTACCCTGAGCTTGCCTTCAATAAAAGAGACTTGATCAGAAAGCCTGTCTTGTCTCCATTTCCTGTGTCCCCTGCTCCCCTCCTTCTTTTACAGGTCCGGACCTCCGTTGATGTCCCGCGGGACGGGACAACTACATTGAATTTTAAATGGAAGAAAGAGAAGAAAAAAGGAAAGAAATGAATAGGAGAAAGGTTAGAATGCAGAGGGGAGAATAGAGAAGGATAAAAAAGTGGAGACAAGGAAGAAAGGAGAAGGAAGGAATGGAGAAGAAATAGGAGAGGAAGAAAGGATATGGAAAGAAATAGAATAGAAGGGAAAGGAAAGGAAAGATGGAAAAAAGTTGGAAAGGGTGGGTACATAGATGTTGAGGTGGAAAGAAAAAAGTTGAAGTATAATTTTAAAAAATGCTTTATATTTGGTCATTAGTGTAGATTACCTACAGACTACTTAAATACAATAAAGGAAAGACATAGATGAGTCCAATTTATGCTATTTAAGGAATAATAGATTCCAGAAATGTTATAGATTCTGGAAAATTGATCAACAAGCATTTAAGTGCCACACATCCACTACTGTGTGTGTGTATTGAAGGAGTTCAATAACCTTTTAAAGTTTCAACAATTCATAATTTATCAGTGTGTGTAATCCTTCTACCAATGCAGATATTAGTCCTTCTTTTCCTTTCATAGGCCTTTTAGAGCTACTATGGCTGAAAATTTCATCAATAATCTGTCATCATATTCATCATTACCATCCTCATACAAAAAGATTAAAGTGGTGGTTTGCTACTCAGTCATAGGATCATTGGAAAGCTAGGTGACTGAGTAGAGAGAGTGCTGTGCCTGGAGTCAGGAAGACTCATCTTCCTGAATTCAAATCTGGCCTCAGACACATACTAGCTGTATGACTGAGCAAGTCACTTAACCCTGTTAGCCTCAATTTTCTCAACAGTAAAATGAAATGAAGAAGGAAATGGTGAACCACTCCACTATCATTGTCAAGAAAACCCCAAATGGGGTCATGAAGGGTCTGGCATGACTAAAAACAACTAAGCAAGGGGCAGCTAAGTGGCATAGCACCAGCCCTGCAGTCAGGAGGACCTGAGTTCAAATCCAGCCTCAGACCAAACACTTGTCACTTACTAGCTGTGCGACCCTAGGCAAGTCACTTAACCCCAATTGCCTAAAAAATTTTAAAAAAATTTAAAAAAATCAACTAAACAGCAAAAACAAACAAACAAAAAAAACAGCAAAAAGGTCTCCAGAAAGAGACCTTAAAAGACTACCAACCCCACATTTTATAGATGAAGAAACTGAAGCACATAGGGGTTAAGTCACTTACCCAGGGTTACATAAGTAGTAAGTTCTGAGATAGCGTTTAATCTTGTCTTTATGACTGCTATTCTAGTATTTTTTTTCACTGTGTCAATTACCTATCTCATAATGAGGACCATAAAGAGAATAAAATCCCATTTCTAATATTTACTAGTTTTGACATTCACTAGCTACTTAATGTTCAGAAGTCACTTAACTTGTATATGATTCAGACAATTTCTCAAGATTTAGATATGCTGAGTCACAGATACTGGACACTTCACCTGGTGGAAATAATCTACCATTCGAAATTGTCAGGATATAATGAATAAGATTTTGGTCTTAGAGTCAGGAAGATATAGGTTCAGTTTCTGCCTCAGTCACATACTAGTTGGGTCATCATGGACCATCCACTTAACTTCCCAGTGCTCAGATGACTCTCTAAGAATCTGGATTGTTGATGGTCATTGACTCAATTAACCATCATTTATTAAATGCCTACTATATACTAGATATTGAATTAGGTATTAGAGCTATGGTGACAAAAGCAAAAACAGTCTGTGCTTCCAAGAAACTTGTTCTCTAGATGGAAGAGAGAATAAGAGTTCCCTATAGCAAAGACACTACAGATCTAGACCCTCATCCCCACCCCTGCAAAATACACATATACACTAAAAATTAAAAAATAATTATGAAAATGACTCAATTGCAATTTTCATATATTATCTCATTTAATCATGACAAAAAGTTTGCAAAGTACAATTGGATGAATCACATTTTTATGTGATTTTATGAGATAAGAGGGCTCAATGATGAGAGAGGAGAGGGAGGGTGGGAAAGAATCTGAAAGTTAAAATTATAAAAACGAAGGTTAAAATTGTTTTTACATGTAATTGGGGAAAAATATTAAAAAAAAGATAGGAGGTCTTCTCAAATATAGTACATGGACAATATACAGGTTCAGGTAAAAGTGACTCAAGAAAACAGGTACACTATTATTTTAAAATTTACTTTTTATGGAACTGGCTAAATTTCAAAGTTAAGTTTCCTAAAAGTGACCCACTGAACAGGGTCCAAACAGAATAAAAAAAGTAGAAATCATTCAAGGGTGGGAAATGATTATTAATAACCAATAACTTGGGGGGAATTTTAGAGCTTTCCCCTTCTTCTGAAGTACTTTAAAAGTTCAGACTATTGAAGGACATTACTGATCATGAGATTGCATTAACTTTTCTCTTTTTGGTCAGACCCCACCCAACCTTCACAAGTACTTTAATCTAAGGTAGGGAAGCCCATTGTGTTCCACTCAAGCTTGGGTGGAGACAGATCCTTTTATTTAGACAACCCAATGCTGCTGGAGTGGTCTGAGAAGAGATTATTTCTCTGATGTCACCAGCATCTCTTTATTGCTTTGAAGGGTATATAAACTGTGAGCCCTGCCGCCATGATTGTCTTTGGTCTAAGAGAGATGGCCAAATGACCACCCTTTTGTTAATAACCTGCTGGCCTTATTAATAAAATGATTGAATTACACAGAAATTACATCTCTCCAATCTTTTTAATAGTCACGCAAATGGAAGGACTTTCAGCCATAGAACTGGGATGTCTGAAGTTTGAAACTTTAATAAATGGGGTGGCAGCACCTGAGTTGTCTAGGATAACTCTTTATGTGCAAACCTACTGCTGTGGAGGATGAGGAAAACTGTCATCCATCTGTACCTTCATAATTTATGATTAGACAGCAGTTACAGAAAAACAACCAAGAAATGTCAGCCCTAAACTAAAATACATACAAAAACTTTTCTAGTATTTGTCTATGTCATTTATTAATCTTTAAAGTGAGAGCAGTAATGGGCACTTGTGCTGTCTACCCATTAAATTACTGATTTCTTATCCTGACTTTCTCAGCCTCAGTCTCACTATCTGTTGGTACTGTTTAATCATCTCTTAAATTTCTGTCAAGTACAAATCAGAAGAAGACTATTGTACAGTACTCTGAGCACTGCTCCAATTGGAAATTATCATTTTGATCTAAACTCAAGTACATTTTTCTTCCTGTTCTAAAAGTTCATTATTCCACTAAAGACTTTGTGCGTTCTTGGTCAAATCTCAGAAATGGCACAATATCCCCATTTGTACCAGTTGTCAATACTTTTCCAGGTAGTACTCTCTCATTCTGCCTCTGTCTCTGTGTCTCTCTGTCATCAGTAAAAGACATGGAGTCAGCGATATTCTTTAAGGGGTAAAGCAATGGATAGAGTGATGAACTTGGAGTCAGGAAGACATGAGTTCAAACCCCATCTCAGACACATGAAATTGGTGATGCTAGGATACTAATTCTCTTTCCTCAGATGAAAATGAGGCTAAGTGGACCTGATGATCTCTAAGGTCTATTACAACTCTAAATCAATGATGGTACCATAGGTACTGTGTACTAAGGGTGGGCAATAATAGATGTACAGCCCAAGTTCTGTGCCAATATCCATGAATACATAAAAAATTTTCAAAAAAAAATATGTCTATAACAATAGAAATTCTCTGAAGGATTTACAGAAATAAATGGTCAGAATTTGTAGACTATGGAAAGTTTAGGTGGGTTGGAATTCACTTTTTAAATGTTGTTTCCCTCTCCCCAGTGGAAGATAAACCCTTTGACAGCAGGGATTATTTAATTTTGTCTTTATATTCCTGATTCCTAGTTTAGTTTCTTATACAAAGTGTGTGCCTGATCCAACTGCTTGTTGAATTGAATTGAATTGGAAGTTCTTGTGGTACAGTGGGAAGAGCTACAGATTTTGCACTCTACTTTGCTTCTGTTGCCCTGCCTGATTTCAACTCCATGGAACAGTATGCCCCTCCCAGGATAAGCTTATCACATCTAAACTCACCAACCTGCTGCTAACTCAAGTCTTAATTATTTACACTTTCCTCAGCTTCCTCTCTCTTCACTTTGGAGGGTTGGAGGACAGAGTACCAAACTCCTCCCAGTGTTTTCCCTTTAAAGAAGAAGAAACTGGACTCACAGGACTCAACTTTGCATCTGCTGCCCTGCCTGGTTTTAACTCCTGTACAAGATACCCCCTGGTGATCTCTCCCCCATCCCTTTTCTTAATTCCTTTTGTGGGTTGTCTCCCCCTTTAAACTGTAAGCTCAATAAGAACAAGAATTCGTTCTTTTAATAATTACATATTCAGTGTCATAGCACAGTGTCTGGCACATTGTAGGTGATTAATTAATATTTATTGGTTTCAATTGAATTTGTAGTTAGACTACCTTTGTTTGAAACCAGCTCTCTCACTTTGGGTGTGTGAAACCCTGATTTATTTAACATCTCTGGGCCTCAACACCTTTCTTTATAAAAGGAGGGTGCTGAATTTAGTTGATCTCTAAGGTTTTGGGGTAGCCTGGCCTCAAACACTTACCAGTTCTGTGACCCTGGGCAAGTCACTTAACCCTATTTACCTCATTTTCCTTACCTGCAAAATAAGCTAGGAAAGGAAATGGTGAACCAGTCCAGTATCTTTGTCAAGAAAACTCAAGATAGGATCACAAAGAGTCAGACATGACTGAAATGATTGAACAACAAAAAGTTTCAATTTTAAATCAAACATTCAATAAACACAATTTTAACTTCAGGTAGTGAAAAATGGAAAGTGTGATGATTTTGGAGTGAAAGGATCTGGCTTCAAATTCTACCTCTATAAATGACTATCAGACTTTGGTCAAGTGACTTAATTTTCCTGGCCTTCAGTTTCCTCATTTGTAAAATGAAAGACCCTTGATGTTTCTTCTAGTTCTAAATCTATGATCCTATGAATTGAATTAAACTAGAAAGAATGTTTTTGTCAGTGCAATCATGGATCCATTGAAGGGTTCTTCAATGAGTATTATGAAAATATTTACAGACAGTCACCATCTTTTAAATTTCATTATTTCACCCACCAGAAGTAGCCTAATTAAGATATAGATTTCATTTTTCATTGCCTTTGTCTTTTCATTAGTTCCTTTCAAAATTGATGAGATATAGGCAATAAATCATGCCCATTCAGATACTGTCTCATATTGGCCTTATAAATTTTAAATGTCATGTTTAAAGCTTTTTTTTTTTTGTTAAAGACCTGATAATTCTTTTTCATCTACATATGGCATCTGAATTTTTATCTAATTAAATCAGCTTCTCAACCAGGGCTTTATAATCTTTAACATATGAGGATACTTCAAATGCCTGAAGTACCTAACAACACAATTTTAATTCTGAAAAGGAGCACACACACACACACACATACACACACACATACACACATAATTATATTCTAGCTTTTATTAAAAAAAAAGAAAGACAATGTTAAAAGAGAAGAGGCAATAAGGAGAATTCGTAAAGTGTCTGACACTGGCAGGCATCTAATAAATACTTGTTGATTGATGAAGAAGATTAAAAATTACTTTTGAGGTAGTTTATTGTCAAGAAAATATCTATATGAGAGAGAATCAAGACATGGACCTTATCAGACATAAAGCTACTGTGAGACTGTGTACAAGACAGCTTACATTTTTTTTGTCTATCTCTAAAATTACTAGGGATAACTAGATCATATAATCTTCATACCATTAAAAATCTGAATTATTATATATTCATCAAGCTTACAGAAAATATTAATTTTATATATTTGACATGCAACTCAATTTTTAAATGTTTTAATATAATAAAGCCCTCTTGTTTTTTTCCAAGATTTCAAAAAGCTACCTGCATTGCATTTATTTCATTTTTAAAATAGATTTTTATTGATATTTTGTTTTTGCATAACCTAGATTTTCCAATTTATCATTCTCTTTCCCCCTCCAGAAACCCATCCCTAATAACAAAGCATTTTAATACATTTTTCATTATATTTATTCCTGAAATTTCTCCTAATATGTAAAGTAACTCAACCATAACAATTAGCAACTATCTGTATGTGTGGTGTGTGTTTCTTTGTCTGTATATGAGTTTGACAGGAATCCTTAAATTAAAAAGTAATGTAGTGCTTATAGCCATCTGAAAGTTCTCTGCAAAAAAAGATTGGATTATGTGTTTGTATTCTGATAAAGCCATGAAGTATGACAGTGCTATCAATCTTTGTACTCAGATTGTGAAACTGGCAGCAGCCTTATGGCAAATAGCTTGATGAAGCCGCATCATTAATCAGATACATGCCAAAAATGTCAAGGCCCACATTTTTCAGTAAGGCAGATTTCTATGAAGGCAACAACAGAATATGACCAGCTTTTCAGTTTAAACTCTTGACAAGAGAACATTTTTAAAAAAATCTTTGTGATACAGGCATGCCTGTCTGATTAATGGTCTGCGCTTCCAAAAAAGAATTGGACGGAGAAGATGAAAGAACTTCTCTAACTAATAAGCTTTCATTCACTTTGGGATTTGTGCACCTGAAAGACAAAATTAAAAACTCATATCAAACAAAAAAGTGATGAATAATATACAACAAAATATTAAGCCAACTTAATCTTTCAAATGAAAAGGAGAGAAAGTGTCTTGAATAAAATATTTTGAAGAAGATATAACAGCTGGTGCAATTGTTATTCATGTCTTATTTTTATTTAGTAGTTAAGTAACCCCATCTCTATCTTTAGAGAAAAGGAGGAGGCAGACAATATGTTGGAGTGTTATGCAAGAATTGAGGCAAGCCCTTTGGATTCTTTCACAAGCCCAAACTGTATGACTAACTCATAAATTTAAAAAAAAAAATCCTCAAACTAACTCAAATATTCCCCTTGCCAAAAGATTTGTGATGAAATCATGCTAGGTTATCTCCACTGAAATCAGTTCCAACTTTAAAAACTGTTACCTCCTGTTTTGATTAATTCCCTGAAGTGAGTTGGTTTCAATTCTGAAATTCCTTGATGAATCATGATGCTTTATCCCAATACCATGTTGGTACCTTTAAAAGTGAGAGTAAGGACCGAACAGGCAAAGATTAATCAGTTCCATTGCCAAAAAATGTCATAACTTCCCAGCCAAAGCAAAGCAGATAATTCAGCCCAAATTGTACATGGTCTGAATTATCTGGATTGGCTGCCTTCCCAGCTAAAATTCACCAGATAATTCTGTGTCCTGTTTTGCTTGGATGAGTAGAACTGCCTTTAGATATGAGTTTATAGGGAACTAAAAATCAATTTAAGTTTTGTTCCTGTTTGCTCTCTTGATTTTTACTTTATAACTGAACATATGTTCCTTCTTGGAGGAAAAAAATATTTTAAGTAGAATTCAGTCTACTGGAATTGGTAGTGTATTGTAATTTGATTTATTTGGAATGTCAAGGAAAATCTCATTTCAATATCAAAAAGTTGAGACTACTAAATTTATTTAGTGCTCTTCGTATGTTAAACGTTCAGTGACTTTCAGGGTCTCTGTTCGTATTCAGTTTTAGAATATACTACAATAAAGAATAAACACATACGATCAGTTTGCATATTCAGGGAAGGTCACATGTTTGATTTCTTCAATCACTTTATTTGTTCTGGTTGTAAGATGTCTACATTATTAGGCCCACTGTCAGGGTTCATAAAACAATGACAAAATTTATTTCAAGTGAGTATGTTTAGATCAGTAACATGTGGCCCAGAGTATGTGATTAATACTTTCAGTATTCTCAAACTCTGACATCACCAGGCAAGAATCTCATTCTAATTATATTTGTTCTTTTATTTCCCTAAATTTGGACTAAATTTTTCATTGTTAAATTGGAAGAATTTCAACAAGTGTCTTTTTAAGTAATATGTACCTGTAACTAAACATATATACATATATAGCTTTCTATATGTGCATATGTATACTTACATATATGTGCATGCATGTGCATATTCATATAACAAAATGTTGAATAGTATGTATGTTGTACATTCCTTTGGTACAGATTCTGATATCCTAATTTACTAAGGAGTATTAGTCTACAAAAGTAGTTAATTAGTGTTTGGATTAGAATCCCAAGATATAAGAATTTACACAAAAGACTAACTAATAGTTTAACTGTTATCTTCCACACTCTATTACTTTCCATCTTTAAGTCTGTAGTCCTATTATACCTTATTTTCCAAACATTCTGGGTAAAAAATAAAGTGAGCTTTACTGTGCCATAAATAAGATTAGTATTTTTCCTCATTTCCATTTTCATTAAGAATTATTTATATTAGAAATTTATATATATATATATGTTTTATAAATTATGTTTTTTTGAAAGCATATTTTAAACCAGTTTGGATCATGATAACCTCTATTTGTCTTGAAGGTGTGTTAGGGAAATAACTACTCTTGTTATGTTTTTTGCATAATGAATTTAAAGGCCTCCACTATCCTGGCTGTTTTCTTCTGGACACTCTCCAGGTTATAAATATCCTTCCTAAAATGTAGGACCTTGATTGCAGACAATACTCTAAATATCATCTGAATAGAGTAGAGTATAGGGAGATTATCCTTTTGTGTCTTAGAACACTATCTAGGCCTCTCTTAACACAGCCTAAGTTTACACATGCTTTCTTGGTTGGCCTATCACAGAAATGAATCATATTGATCTTTTAATCCCACTTGGAGCTCTATCTTCTTGTTGAAAAAAAAGTTACTTAATTTTTGTCAATTAGTAAATATTTAATTTTTTTCTTTTAAAATTTCCTCATGAGGGGCTAGGTGGCACAATGAATAGAGCACTGGCCCTGGATTCAGCAGGATCTGAGTTCAAATCTGGCTTCAGACACATAACACTAACTGTGTGACCCTGGACAAGTCACTTAACCCCATTGCCTAGCCAAAAAAAAAAATTCCTCATGGGATGGTAGGGGATGGGGAGGAAAAACAAATCAAAACACTTTGCAAATATGCATGGTCAAGCAAAACTAATTCCTTTATTGTTCATATTCCCCACTCCCCCTCAAAAAAATCTCAATCTGGAGTCTGAGTCCATCATTTCTTTGTTAGTAGGGTAGTATGTTTCATCATGGGTCCTTTAGAATCATGGTTGGTTATTGTGTTGATCAAAAATTTTAAGTCTTTCAAATATGTTTTTCTTTACAATGCTATTGTTATTGTATAAATTCTTTTCCTGGTTCTGCTCACCTTGTTTTGCATCAATTCACACAGGTCTTCTCAGTTTTCTCTGAACCTTTAAGCTTCATCAGTGCTTGCAGCATAATATTCCTTTATATTCATATACCATGATTTGTTCATTCATTTCCCAGTTGATTATTTAGTTTATAGTTCTTAACCCTCACATATACAACAACAACCACCACAACAACAACCTACCAAAATATCTTTATACATAAAGGGTCTTCAAAGTTGACTATATAACTTATTGTTTAAATTAGAACTAGTTATTTATCTACTGAAAAAATGATGAATTCAATGGTATGACTTGCTATATATTTTCAGTTACTGTGAATTATAAGTAATTAGGAGATACTATACTTGTTTATATAAATTCAGAATGCAATTAGAAAAACGTTATTGGAAAGAAAACGCATTTTTTAAAATTATAGTCAGCACACAACTATCAAATATTCATGTGAAATGACGGGTAGCCTAATTCCCTATTTGTATGTGTCCAGCCTCCATTAGCTTCAAAGAGAAATATTACATATTGATAGCTATTTTTTCCCACTTGTGGAAGGAAAAAGACCCTCAATATTTTACTAAAGTATTAGTACCCTTTCTTCTCATTCTTGAAATCAATTTGAATACCAAAAATAAATAAAAAAGTTGCTACCTATACAACTTTGTTGGTATGATTTCTTTGTTCTTTTTAATGCTACAGAGATGAAAAATCATTCTATTTAATCATTTTAGCTAATTACATTAACTTCCATGCTTTGCATTGTCACAATGCATTCAAGGATGGGGATTAATACTAACTTTTATAGACTAAAATGGATCTAAAATTAGAGATGATTGTTTTATTGATGACATGCATGCAAACATAAAAATGAAACCTTGAAGAAGATTTTACTTGAGTTTATTAAGCACTACATGAAATAAAATATGCACTGGTAAATTTGGCTTGTTAATTCATACCTAGAAAATCCGTTAATGCTTCACTTCTGTTCTACCTTTGTTGTGCACCTATTGACTACTATGAATGGAGACAAAGCAAAGAAGGTCTGCTCTCTGGTGCTAACTGAATAATCATTTATCTAAATACTATCAAAACCTTTGTGACTGAAAACACAGGTGGCCTAGACTTGTAGGGAGAAATAAGTGACAGTTTGTGGTCAAGCTCTTGAAGAAAGGTTAAAAGAAGCCAAGGAAGGCTCATTGTACATTGGCTGTACATTGGCAGAATTCTGGAAAGACAGAGGGAAGAGTGTCAAAGAAAAAAGGAGGGAGAATTGGCTAAAAGTTATATTTCTAGAATACTATATGTCCTTCAGAATTCATCTCAAATACTTCTTTCTAAATACAGTTTTTCCTGATTCTCCCACCTGCTTTTTCTCCCTAAACTTCCATGTATTTATTATTTTCAATATATTTATATTTTCTTTCCCAATCACAAGTAAGCTGTGGGAAAGCAGGTCTTGCTTCATTGTCTTTATTTATTTATTAGTAAGCATTTATTAAGTGCCTACTATGTGCTAAGCACTGTGGTAAATGCTGTAATACAAAAAAAAAAGACAGTCCTTGACCCCAAGGGGCTTGCAGTCTAATGGAGGAAGACAGTACACAAAAGGAAACTGATAAGTGGGGGAAGGGAAGTGGAGGGGCCACCAGAGGAATCTGGAACAGAAGTATCATGTTTGTGGATTTGAAATTAGAGCAGCTTCCCTTGGATTAGTTAAAATTAGAGCAACTGATGGAAAATGAAGAGTTACTTGGAAAGTTCTGAGCCTTCTATAAAGGAAGGCTTTGGGAAGAGTTTATCACTTCACCCTGTAGTCCTCTAATAAGAAGGGAGAGATAATTGAGGGAACCAAGAAAGTATTGATTATCCAAGTTATGTCAATCTTTACATCTAATTCACTTAATTTTCACTTAGCTCAGGGTCTAGAATATAATACACACTTATATACTTCTTCAAGGACTGATTGATTTCTTCTCAAGACCTCTAAGACAACATTAGAGAAAAGCTTCTGTTTGTCCTGGGACTTAAGTAGCAATCTGCCAGTAATAAAGCAAGGGCTTGTAGGCAAGCTACCATCGTGTTCTGAGAAATGGTTGAGAAGTGCTTACCCACTAACTTAGCCTCCAGTGAAGGATTAGGAATAGAAAACAGATATTTGATTGAGTTAGTCTACCATACAAGTTTACCATAAGATAAAGTTCTGGGCTATGGTTTCTCACAAGTATGGAGAAAAAGGAGAATTTAGAAATAAAACCTACTAAATTCATATTCCTGATAGTGACAAATAATGCCTCTGTATACACATAGTACAAGTTGTTTTCTGATGATAGAATGGAATAGATAAGAGTTGGCTTCTGGATTTCTACTTTTCATGTAATCTGATAGCATGTTTATTGGAAGAATGTGCTTCAAGATAGAAACAAAGAAGAAAGAGACTGTGGAGAGACAGAGGAAATAGCTCACCTAAGTCAGAAGGTTGGATTGTAGAATAATATGATATAGAGAAGGAAAGAAAAGAAAATACAGACCATTTGAAGTTGTATATATGTATATATTGCTTCCTTCATAGTGCAAAACCAGACTATCTGAGGAAGAAATAGGCTGTTGTGCCAATGATGATGTAGATTGACAGGTGCTACCAAATCACCTGTAAAGTAAAGATCATGAAGTAAAGGCTAGGAGAAGAAAAGATGAGTAGTGATAGCTTCTGGTTCCTTTCTAATGGTCACCAAAACAAGCATGTTAACCTTACATCAACCATAGGAGCACGTGCTATCTGAGATTTGATGGAGATTCTCCCAAACCATTATAACTGATGAATACTTCATATAATGGAAATCATATCAATAAGAGGAGGCTAAAAGACACTGGTAGGGATTAAAAAGCCCTGGACAAGAAATAGCAGAGATATAGGTGATGCTTTATTAACAATGTCAAATGAAGGTAGGGACTTCTGAAGAGAAAGTTAAGCAGTTTATGAAGAAGATGATGCGGGGAAAATGGGAGACAGATTTCTTAATCACAGTGGAAGATTGAGGAATCACAGGCTTTTGTCAAGGAAAAACGTACCAAATGAAAGCAAATAAAATTTATATTTTCTATATACTTATGAATGTGGAAATGAATCATTTAAACTGAAAATGAAAGGAGAAGTAAAAAAAAATGCCCAAATAAATGTCATGAGATATCACAGAAAAAAGGAAGTGTGAAATACAAAAAAGGACATCAGAATCCTTTCAGACTTAGAAAAACTAACCAGAAGATGAGCATGAAAGAAGGTAAGGAACTGAATGGAACTTTAGAAAAAAATAGATATGGCATGTTATGTATCTGATAATTACTGAATCAGGAATAGAAAGCATTTACATACTTCTCACTTGTATAGAGCATCTTTATAAACCTTGTACAAAGACCTCACCAAAAATGTAGAAATATCAAATAGTAAAACAGAAATAATATAATGCCATGAATTTTTTATTCAATTAAAGGCCTTTAAAAAAAGAATTTAAAAAGCAAATAGGTAGAATAAATAACCTAATTCTAAATATCTGGTTATCAAAAAATACAAATGATGGTAACAAAATAAATTTTAATAAAAATAAAATAACAAATAATAAAATTATAAAAATATAAAAGAATGTAATCCCAACTCATGTGACACAGTTAAAGTAGTTTAAAGTTTTCATTAAACAAACAGAGAAAGAACAAATCAATGTTTTGGTTATATAATGACCAAAAAAGTCCCAAATAAACAAAAATTTAAAAAAATAAAATTTAGAAATGTTGAAAATTAATAAAATTACAGTTAAAAACCTTTGGGATGACAAATAAATAAAACTATGAGCTCTTAAAAAACTATTATTACAAACAGTGGTAGTCTAATTTTAAAAAATAAGAAAAAACAAAATTCTTTATATTAAAAAGGAAATAGAAAATTCACAGAAACTTTAAAGGAATCAAAGAAAATTATCAGAAACTGCTTTGGCTAATTATATGCTAATAAAACCAATGACTTAGAGGAATAAATGAAAACTTACAAAAATAAAAAATACCTAGATTAAGAAAAAAAGAAATATACCAGTGGTTCTTAAAGTGTTGTCCAGGGACTATTAGAAGTTTACAATACCCTTTCAGGAGGTGGGTGAGGGAAAGACTATTTCATAATAAAACTCAAATGTTATTTGCCTTTATGACTCTCATTCTTTCTCAAGTATACAGTGGTGTTTTCCAGAAACTATTTAACCTTTGAATTAAAGATTTAGGTATGAATATAAAGAATGAATTAATATCTCACCCGCAGAATTGTATTTTTGCTTTATGAATGGAACAATCTAAAAAAAAAACTTACTGTTTTGCTTGCATTCATCTAATGTTAGCACCAATTAATCATCAAAGATCCTTTATATGAATATTTGCCAAAAAATACAAATGATTTTATAATATTCAAAGTACATTTTTTTATATCTCATGGTTAGTCTTGAAACAATTGTGTTGACATTTGCATTGATATATAAGAGCAACTTATAATTTATACATGTAAAAATGTAAACACACACACACTACTCTTCTTATGAATTATTTTTGTTTTGGAAATTTAAGTTATTTTCCCATGAAATACATTATTTACATTAATATGTAATATAATTATTATTGTCATTTTAAAGTGAATTAATATATAATATTTTAAATTCTTTTTTAAACTTTTAGTATAGTAAATATCAATAGGTATAACCAAAAGCTTCATGGATTCATCAATAATTGTTAAGAGCAAAAGACTAAAAAGTTTGAAAACTGAATAGAATATTTAACCCAATATCAGAAACAAAATTTAAAAACCAGAAATGAACTTATTCTTTTTTTTTTCTTTTTTTCCCCACTATACCATATGATATCTCGCTAATAACTATATCTCTTTAAAAGTGGAATGGGTTGCCTTGGAGTAAGGAAGTTGGGAATGGGGCTTTTAGTGCCTTCATCCTCATTCAGTTTCCAAGGAAAGCAGGTTGACCAATTCCTAGGCATTGTGGAAGAGGTTGGTTCTTATTCATTCATGGCTTGGATTAGATGGAATCTCAAGAAGTTCTAGCTCTGAGATTCTGGGAAGACCAGTTCTGAATCTGATTTTAATTAAAAAAGGGAGACCAAATACTGAAGTAGACATGATAGGACTCTAATGGGTCAGTAATCATTCCATCCTAGGAGAGGAAAGTTCTATGTTTTCAGAAAGGTCAGATTTTCAAGTGCTCAGATAAAAGATTAGTAAGATTACATTACTTAAAACCTTACAGTTTGTCTGCTTAAGAAGGATGAGCTCTCAATGAAGTTTTGATCATATAAAAGCCAACAATGCCAGTGAGAAAAAAGAGATAAAGAGGAAAGATGACTGAAGAGATTGATGTAGGTACACAGGGAACTCATCAATTAATCAGATTTTTAAAAAATGACTACACACGCACACACACAAACACACACATACATATACATATATACACACATATATCTTCTACATATTTATAAATATGTATATAAATGCATACATAAATATGTATGTGTATATATCCATACATATCCATATACAAATTAAGGAAAAGTAATAGAGTATGGATGGAAAAGAGGAACATGGTCTCAGTTTATCCATCTGTAAAATGAGGCCAAGAGTGTCTCTAGAACTTATATTACAGGGCTGTTACAGAGTTTTAAGAATACTTTAAAACTGCACTAAGACTTTTGGTACACCTGTATTTTATATATATATATATAATATATATATTATATATATATATAATATATATATTATATATATATATATATTTGCAAACTTCAAATCACTATATAAATGTCAATTATTTCTATGCGAGACAATCTCCTGACATAGCAAATCATTTTGCATATGGTGTTCAGATTTGTTGTGACTTAAAGAATTCATCACCCCATGGCTGCCTTTGATTAACTTAGCTACATCTTTCAAATAACAGACAAAAATGAAGAAGTTCATCCCATCACCAGCTCCATAAAATTTTTTATTACTTGGTAAGATGTGACAGAGAATATTAAGAACTAAGGATCATCTATATGCAATGATACAGTATCAAAGTAGGACTTAAATGAAGGAATTACAACACTTATGGTGGGAAGGAACCAACTCCTTTTTGTTTATTTTACTTACAATCATATATCATAAAAATTCAAAATTAGAATGTATCTCAGAGAATATTGATTCCCAAATACACCTCCTGCACATACTTTGTCATGTGGCTTTCAGTTAAAAAATCCCAATATATGGGGACCTCTTGCTTCCTGGTACAGACTATTCTACTTTAGGAAGTATCATCTTGAATCAATTCAAAATCTTCCGCTTTATAATTTCCACACACTGCTCCTAATTCTGTTTTCTGGGGCCAATCAAAATAAATTTTGTTTTACCCACTTGAAAACTCTTCCAATACTTGAGAGCAAGTATCATTTCCCGATCCATTAAACCTTCTTTTCTCCAGGCAACTATCTCAAGTTTCCAGGATCTTGTCTACAATAATCCTAATAAATGATTATCTAGTCATAGCATAAATACCTTTAGCAAGTTGGAAACTACAATATTCAGAGGAAGATTTATTCTACTTTTAACAACTTTATTCTTAGAAATCTTTTCCTTACCTCAAACAACACACACACACACACACACACACACACACAGAGTCATGTATATGTATTTACATATTTGTATATATTTACACATATATACAAATACACATGTATACATATACATACATATATACACACATATGTTTACAGACAAGCTAAACCAGGTTGAGTGTAACCTACAGATTTAAAACCCATCAGTGAGTTAAGAGGATGTCAAGCATGTAAAGACTTCCCTCAGCAAAATTGGCAGATGAGTAGAATTTGTTCCAATGGTCATGACAGCAGATGAAGCAGGCAGTGTGGAGCACTTAGATCTTGGTCAGATATGAAAGACACCAAGGTCATTCACTGTATCCTGGGCCATCACCAGTCATGTTGACTTTCATCCTGCAACTCAACTTTGATGACTGGAGGACAAAGTGAGGCTGACAACTTTGTGCAACTCTGTCTCACTGAAATACAATTCACATAAGTCAGGACATCACCCTGTAATGTCATTGGTCCTCTTTGAAAACTAAGGATGGGACGGGTGGAGTCAAGATGGCAGAGTAAAAGATGGGACTTGCATGAGCTCTCCCTCAAACTCCTCCAAATACCTGTAAAAAATGACTCTAAACAAATTCTAGAGCAGCAGAACCCACAAAAAAACAGAGTGAAACAAATTTCCATCCCAAGACAAACTGGATGATTGATAGGAAAAGTCCATTGTTCCAGACTGGGAGAGTAGTACTGTTCAACATGGGCAACACAGGCAAAGATGGGGACCCAACAAATCTGGAGCAGGCTTCAGGGGACTGAATCACAGACAGCTGTGGTAATTTACAGACTTCTCAACCCACAAACACCAAAGACAACTTAGAAGGTCAGTAGGAAAGGTCTGTCAGACCTGAGTAAGAGAGTCGTGCAGTCTGGCCCCTCCCCTGGTACAACCCTGCGGCTGTGGTTGCTGCTTCTAGAGTTCTTGGCCCACAAACAATGGGGGCATCAAGTGACTGATCAGAGGGGGATAGAAGGGATCTCTTTGCTGGTGCTGAGGCAGGATTATCTTGCTTTGCCTGTGTTTGGATCTAGGTCTCAGTCCTGGGTGGCAGTTCTGGGGTGAGGAGGAGCACTACTGTGGTGGAGCTTGTGGTGGTGGTGGAGAGGGCTTCCTCTTGATAATTCCAAGGAAGAAAAGAGTACTTGTGGTCACTCATAGACAAGAGCATAGGACAAGAAAGGAGTAAACGCCTCTCCCTAGATCATACCACCTTGGAAGAACTGAAAACTTAGAGTTCCCTAGAAGCATCTCTGAAAAAAGTTGCACAAAACACCTGAAGCTTGGGACAGTCCACCTTCCACACTAGAAGCAGAGCCCTACCTTAACAAAGAGTTAAAAAGTCAAGTAATTGGCTGGGAACATGACCAAACTGTGCAAAAAAATCTCAGACTATAGAATCTTACTTTGATGACAAAGAAGACCAAAGCATGCAACCAGAAGACAACAACATCAAAACTCCTATATTCAAAGCCTCCAAGAAAAATATGAATCAGTCCCAGGCCATGGAAGAGCTCAAAAAAGATTTTGAGAAGCAAGTAAAAGAAGTAGAAGAAAAACTGGGGAGAGAAATGAGAGTGATGCAAGAAAATCATGAAAAACAAGTCAACAGCTTGCTAAAGGAGACTCAAAAAATACTGAAGAAAAAATACCTTAAAAATAGACTAACCCAAATGTCAAAAGAGGTCCAAAAACCAATAAGGAGAAGAATGCCTTAAAAAGTTGATTTGACCAAATGGAAAATGAGGTCCAAAAGTTCACTGAAGAAAATAATTCCTTAAAAATTAGAAAGGAGCAAATGGAAGCTAATGACTCTATGAGAAATCAAGAAATTATAAAACAAAACCAAAAGAATGAAAAAAATAGAAGATAATGTGAAATATCTCATTGGAAAAACAAGTGACCTGGAAAATAGATCCAGGAAAGATAACTTCAAAATTACTGGACTACCTGAAAGCCATAATCTAAAAAAGAGCCTAGGCATCATCTTTCAAGAAATTTTCAAGGAAAACTGCCCTGATATTCTCGAGCTAGAGGGTAAAATAGAAGTGGAAAGAATCCACTGATCACCTCCTGAAAGAGATCCCCAAAGGAAAACTCCTAGGAATATTGTAGCCAAATTCCAGAGTTCCCAGGTCAAGGAGAAAATATTGTAAGCAGCCAGAAAGAAACAATCCATGTATTGTGGAAACACAATCAGGATAACACAAGATTTAGTAGTTTCTACATTAAGGGATTAGAGGGCTTGGAATATAATATTCTGGAGGTCAAAGAGGCTAGGATTAAAACTAAGAATCAACTACCCAGCAAACTGACTATAATCCTTCAGGGGGAAAAAGTGGAGGACTTTCAAGCATTCTTTATGAAAAGACCAGAGCTGAATAGTAAATTTGACTTTCAAATATAAGATTCAAGAGAAGCACAAAAAGTTAAACAGGAAAGAGAAATCATAAGGGAGTTCTTAAAGTTGAAATGTTTACATTCCTACATGGAAAGATGATATTTGTAATTTGTGAGACCTTTCTCAGTATTAGGGTAGTTGGAGGGGATATCTATTTATATATACACACATATATATATACATATATATAGATATAGATATATAGACAGAAGGCACAGAGTGAGTTGAATAAGAAAAGATTACATCTAAAGAATAAAATTAACCAGTAAGAGAAGATTGCACTGGGAGGAGAAAGGGAGAGGTAGAATGGGGTAAATTATCTCAAAAAAATGGGGTAAATAAAAGAGGCAAGAAAAAGCTTTTACAGTGGAGGGGAAGAGGGGGAAAATGAGAAGAAATGAGTAAATCTTACTCTCATTGCATTTGACTTAAGGAGGGAATAACATACACTCTCAATTGGGTTTTGAAATCTATCTTACCCCATAGGAAAATAGGAGGGAAGTGGATAAGAGGGGGGATGATAGAAGGGAGGACAGATTGGGGGAGGGAGTAATCTGAAGCAAACACTTAAGAGGAGGGGACAGGGTCAAAGGAGAGAATAGAATAAACTGGAGTAGGATAGGATGGAGGGAAATATAGTTAGTCTTTCAAAACATGACTATTGTGGAAGTTTTTTGCATGACTACACATGTATAACCTATATCGAACTGCTTGCTTTGTCAATGAGGGTGGGTGGAGAGGGAGGAAGAGAGATTTTGGAACTCAAAGTTTTAAAAGCCAGTGTTAAAAAATTGGTTTTACAAGCAACTAGTAAATAAGAAATACAGGCAAAAGGGTATAGAAATCTATTCTGCCCTATAGGAAAATCAAAGGGGAAGGGAATAAGAGAAGGAGGATGGGTGATAAAAGGAAGGGTAGATTAGGGGAGGGAGTATTCAGACTGCATACCATCTTGGGGTGGGAGGAAGGGAGAAATAGGGAGAAAATTTGAAATTGAAAATCTTGTGGAAGTGAATGTTGAAAACTAAAAATAAAAAAAGTAACTAATAAAAAAGAAATAAAGAAATTAAATTAGCGATGAACAACAATGATATCTAGGTAAGTAGAGATATGTATATGTGTATATATGTATATGTCTATATATACACATATACATATACACATATACAGTATATGTACAATCACATATATGGCATATATATGTATATATGACACTTATTCCTTAGTCTCAGTTTTGTCTTCTGGGGCCAATAGATTTTAATCCATTTACTACATGATAGGCTTACAATGAATATAATCTAAGTTAAAAATAGAATACAGAACATGCTCATTTATTTGTAGGTGATATCAAAGTGAAGAAGGCAAAGTATAAACAGTATATTTTAGGACAAGATCAAAAACAAAATGACAATATGAATCATAAAATGACAATCTCTTTTATTATGGTTATGATGTTCCCTCATCAATCTGGTCACCTACTCTGTATATTTTAACTTTCTATTTCTAACTTTCTGACACCCAGAACAAATCACAGTCCTGTAGTCTGACCAGGAAGGAGTAGATTGGGATAATCATCTCAGGTCTGGAAACTATACCAATTGATGTAGCCTAAGATTGCACCAGCTTTTTTGGCTTCCATAAATCAAATTCCCAGTGACAATATCGCCTTTCAGAAGATTATTCAGTTGTCCCCAGTTGGAGATCTATTTCTCATTTCTGTCATCAAAATAGGTCCTTCTTCTGGTAAATGGAGGATAAAAACTCAAAACTTTGTCATTTGGTATAGACTCAAGCAACAAGTGGAATGACAACAACCTTAGCAGCACTCCTTTTCTGGAAAGTGGTACACCACTAATTGGTGTACCATACCTCTAAGAATGCAGTACCAGGGATTTCTTCATTTCATTAAATAAACTATTCCCTTTACCTTGGCTCTACTAACCTCTGATCACCAGAATTAATCTGTATTAAGGTCTCCTGTTGATCTCTAGTTTTATATAATCCCCTTATTCAAATTTAATATTAACATATTCAAGGCCACAAATGCTGATGTTTTATGCCTCTCTGACAATAAGGGATGTCTATTACCCAAGAAAATGCTGTACAACATATTTAGAAGCCAAAAGAATATCTGTTCTATTGCTCTATTTCTTTTTTGCCTCAGTTTCCTCATTTGTAAAATTAGCCCGAAAAGGAAATGGCAAACCCTTCCAGAATCTTTGCTGAATGGCATCATGAAGAATCAGACATGACTCAACAACAACAACATACACAGACAACAACATACACATATAGATGCAATTAAAAAAATTAGAATACTAATAATGTAAGAACATAATTGACACAGATGAAAGGTCTGGACTAGAAAGGAAAGAGATTTCTTTAGCGTCTACCACATTATAAGCACTTAATAAATGTTTTGTTCTACAAAAATATTTATAGTGGCTCTTTCTGTGATGGCAAAGAAATGCAAATTGAGGGGATGCCCATCAATTGGGGAATGGCTAAGCAAGCTGTGGTATATGAATATATTGGAATACTATTGTGCTATAAGAAATGATGAACAAGCAGACTTCAGAAAAACCTGGACTGTTTGTGTGGACTGTTGCTGAGTGAAGTGAGCAGAACCAGAACATTGTATGCAGTAACAGTCACATTATGTGATGACTAACTTTGATAGACTTATCTCTTTTTATCTATTTTTATAGATTTATCTCTTCTCAGCATACTATTTGCTTTTTTTTTCTGTTTTGTTTTGTTTCTTCTTTTTTGTGGTTCCTCCTATTAGTTCTCATTCTTCTTTACAAAATGACTAATGTGAAAATATGTTTAATAGGAATATACGTATAGAGCCTATATCAGATTGAACATCATCTTGGGGAGGGGTAGGAAGGGAGGGGGAGAAAATTTAAAACCCAGAATTGAATGTTGAAAACTAAAAATAAATAAATTAATTAAAAAAATAAACATTTTGTTCATCCCTCCTCCTTGGTTCCTTCCTTCCTTCCTTCCTTTCTTCCTGCCTTCCTTCCTTCCTTCTTTTCTTATTGGCTTATGGATAGAAGAAAAGTATAGTCAATAAAATATATAAAATATAAAATAAAAATAAAAAATATAAAAAGTATAGTCAATAAACTCACTGTCTATGACTAAGTTTCACTTTATTTTGTAACCCTTCTTTCTTTCCCCTTTCATTGATTAGAAAAGGCAAAATAGCTCTAAATACCTTAAAATAAAAAGAAAGATTAAAGGTATAAACTACTTAAGGCTTGTTTTTTTAAAAAAAAAGAGTCTATGAAGGATTCTGAAAAATAAATTACCTCAATGTAAATATTAATGTCTTCACTCTTAAAATATTCTTGATTTTTTATATGGAAATAAGTCAAGGTGTAGGTATAGTAGCCCATAAAAACTATTCTTTTAGAAGAATCTTTGTCCTTTCAATGGTTAGAAAAAAAATATATATGTATATTTATATGCATATATATATGTATATATATATCTTAATTCTACAAATGTCAGCCCTGAAATGAGTTCAGGACATGCAACTGAGGGAAACATAAATATGTCCTTTATGTGTCAACTGTAGTCTCCACTTTACATCTTGACACATGTATAGCTATGGTTCAGCAATCATGGTCATTTCTAAGAAGGTTCTTTATCAATGAGTCTCAGCATTCTGAGCAGCAGTCATTGTTCCCCTCCTAGACAATGCACTTAGTCAGAATGGAGTTATGTGCCTGTGATTTAGTTCTAAAAACCCAGGAATATATTCTTTCTAATTCCTTTACTGATGATCTTTTTTCCCCCAATAACTTTCTTATTTATGGCCTTTTTTCCCCCTTCCTTCATTCCTTTTTTCCTCCTTCTGCCACCTCCCCCACTGATTTTCTAAAATAGAACCTTTTATGATGAAAAGCCTTAGAGTGGAGGGAACATAAGATATGCCACTAATGGAAATATTTAAGACATTCTGTTATCACATTAATAAGACATCAGAAAAATATTGAAGTACAATTGTGTCGGTAGATGTCTCAATTATATGTAATGTACTGAGGGTCGTGCTTCTCTTCAGGACCAAAATGCTGGAACTAGCTAAGGTCCCATGAGCATTCTTATTCTCCCTTCCACACACCTACCCTCCAAACCACTTAGAAGGTGAGTGGAGAGAATTCAAACTTCACTCAGTGACTGTATTGATTTCTGGCAATGGCTACCCTGATGGCTTAGTTAGAGTTGCACTCTCCCTAACAAAAAATGACACATATATAAGTACATAATTCTCTCTTATCTTTGCCAAAAAGACACCCTTCACAGCTTTAATTATATATCCAGTTTCTTCAAGTTACCAGCATTCATACATCATTCCTGACATATTGATTACTTTGTTTATCTCATCCTGTTCCTGGCTTAAACCAAAATATCTCTTTCACTTCAACACGTTCCTCAATTACTGCATTTTTTTGCATGTTATCTGGATGTACCTAAATGCTCTTGGGTTATTCTCAAAATTTTGCTTCTCTCTGCATTGTGACTGAATTGTGTGCCCTTCAGAATGAAGTTAAAACCATCCTGGATCAGCTTGTACTTATCTCTACCCTTCTCTTTTGTTTGCTTAACCATTTATGACACATCCAGATAATTATATTTTTGGATCATATAGTATGTATGTTTAGATTTTTTAAATTTGCATGTTAACATTATTTTTATAATTCCCTTGGTATTTTTAAACAATTCTATTGAGGGATGAGATGTTTCCATTTTCCTTTTCCTTTTCCTTTGATCATTTGAGTTTATGAGAATTAATTCTATTCACCTAAAGGCATTTATAGAAGAAAGTGGAGAGATATGGGGGAGGGGGGTTAAGAAAGAAAATGCAAAAATCAAAAGGTGGGGAGTGAAATGGCACCAGGAAGAGTTTTATATTTGTCCAAACTGTCAATTTTTCACATTTCTCTACAAGGAGGTGACAACACTAAACAATTAGAAGATTTAAAAGATGCATCCTCACCTTTTCTGAGAAATTAATGAAATATGAAACTGAGGAGAACCATGAAAATCATGAGAACGCTGGATGAAAAAAGAAAAAAAAAAGAGGGGCATTCTACTTTACTGTCTCATTGGGATGGGAAGGGGAGATAGAGAAGGAGAAAGGGAAAAAAAGAGGAGAGGAGGGAGAGAGGAGAGAAAATAACTTAAAGCTTAGACCTGACTCCCCAGGTCTCCTGGGTCTCCCCCACATGGAGTTGAAAATACTCAATATCCAAATCATATTGCGTATAGGATAGTAATTTGTTTCCTATGCATTTATATATGTTCACACATATGTATGTGTATATATACATACACACACTTTCATACATATGTACATATATATGTATTATGGTTATGGGTAATGGGTAAAAAAACAACTAATAAGTATATAATGACAAGCTTACAACTATAATCCATATCTACTAATATAGTCTTCTGAAAAGTTGATACATAACACACTGAAACACAGAACACCTAATGGTGATTAGGTATTTTGCCTTTACCTCAGTACTAGAGTTGTCATCCAACAATCTGGCCAGCTGGTACGTGGAATGGACTCGTCATCATTATTGTTGTCATCTTCTTTGAGAAGAGTATACAGTTGCAAAAAATATATATATTCTTGATATAAGTCAGCTTTGATTAAGGAACTTAGATCTCCAAAACTCTCAGCTCCAAGGCTGAAAACTTTAAAATCAGCATAGCTGTTTGGTCATATATTCTCAGAAAAAACAAAACAAACAAATAAAGCAAGTTCAAGATCAATTGGGTATAGGCAGCACATAAGCCTGTTATCCTGTCCAAGTAGCCTCTATAGCTTTGGCAACCCCATCCTCTTCTCACAAGAAGTCCAAGAGAGAGGCTGTATAGAGCTCTGATAAACTCAGCAGATGGGAAAAGAGAGAAGGCCAAATAGAAATCACTCCTTTAAAGTCTACTGAAATGGCCATTCTTTCTGGTTCAGTGTTCAGACTTTTCTGACACTGACTCCTTTTGCTTCCATCAGAAGGACCAAGGAACCATTAAGAGGGCTGCTTCAACATCTTAAAGTACAAGTCTTTCAGCACAGAGCCACATGCATCACCAGATGTGGGGAGGGTACTCATCTTAGCTCTGCATATATTTCACCAGATGGACCTTTCAGGTATCCCACTCACACACATACACACACACTCCTCCTCATGGTCCTTGGGATGTGTACCAATTCTACCCTGAGTGTGTGAATATTAACAAGAAATAAATAAGTGTTCCAGAAACAGATCATAAGCTTAGCAAAGCAGCATGATAACATAATGATGGGAGACTAAAAAAATTATCTAGATATGAGTTGGTGATTACTCTTCTCTAAAGTAGTCAATGAATTCTTGACTTGCCTTAATGAACATTTCAACCTTCAAAAGGTGAGGAGCAAATAAAAGGAAATTCTTTTTTTTTTAAGTAGTATATAGTATTTTATATTTTCCCTAGTTATGTGTCAAGGAAATTTTTAGCATTCATTTTTACAAGATTTTGAGTTCCATCTTTTTTCCCCTGCCCACCCCTCTTCTGAAAATGGTAGGCAATTTGATATAGTTTATACATGTGATATCATGTAAAAATATTTCCATATTAGTCACAGTTGTGAAGGAAGAAACAGATTAAAAAACATTAGAAAAAATAAAGTGGAAAAAAATATGCTTTGATCTGCATTCATAGTCCATCAGTTCTTTATCTTGATATGGATAGTTTCCTACCTTTTTTACCTTGTTGCTAGAAAGGAAACCACCTCTCAACACTGCTACCCCTCAGTCCTCCAAGTGCTCCTTAGGGAGCCATTGTAAATGGCTTGTAAAATACTTGTATTTTAATTGTAAAATGGCTTGTAAAATACTTGTAAAATACTGACATAAAAGTAGAGGAGCCAATGAGTTCTATATTATAGTAAGAAACGGGCTACAATGGACTTATCTTTTGCCCCTGCCCACTCATCTGCCATTAAGCTGCTATCACTGCTCCAAGCTGCTTTGTTTTTTGTTGACTGCTCAGTTGCTGAGACACATTTCAATATTCACCAAGGCCTGAGTGTATGCTCACTGCCACCTGACCCCCATAACTTTGGACTGTGGCTCTAACTACTGCACCTTTTCCACTACCTCTGGGGTCTATATTTCTTCCTGTTGCCCCTTGACCACTGCCACTGAGACCAACATTAATGCCTGCTTCCCATTCTGCTATGGTCAACTACTTTGTAACTTTATACTGGGATAATAGTGCCAGGGTCCTAAACACTATTGCCCTGCTGCTGAGGTGTAACTTTGTAGGGAGGTAAGGTGGGGAGAAAGAGTTGGGGAAGGGTTCTATTTTGGCCTATCATTGGCATCTATTATGAGGTAAGGGTTTCCCCCTCCTATTCCCAGGCTTGATTCTGTCCCCATATGCAGAGCATTATTTCAGACTTATGCTAACACTGCCTTTCTATGCTTGTAACTACTGCTGTCAATACTCCTACACAAAAGGTCTCACTCAGGTCTCCTATGCAGGAACTGGGTGTGACAGGCCAGAGTGTCACTGCCCCTGCTTTGTTCACCATAGCTGATGAGGTAAAAAATTTCCATAGGACCAGTCAACTTCAAAGGATTCTGACCCATCATATGAAGACTTGGGTTCCTCTTCCTTGTGTTAAGTTTACAATATAAAAACTTTCTCCTGCTACCAACAGACCCTCACTGAGGGAATTAGGCACTCCTAACATCTCAAAGTCTCAAGGTTGACACAAAGACTTAAGAAGTCCAACTCAACTGCACCAACCTGTCTAGAGTTGAGAATTTGTCTGGAGTTTGAATGCTATGGGAGCTCCTCTCTAAAAGTGAAAGGGAGGGGAAATACAGGGGGAGGAGAGAAAAAGATAAAAGGAGGGGAACAAAAAAAGGAAAAGGAGAAAGAGGGGAACTGAGATGGGGAAAGTGGGGGAGGGAGAAGATGTTGGGAGGGTTCTTCTTTCAATAGGCCTCCCCAAGGCATGGGTGATGATATTAGCAAAACAAAGGCATGTATTATAACAAAGGCAAAAAATAACTCATTCTTCTGAATTTTTACTTTTCTAATAATAGGAAGAAACTTTTTCAATCCTCTCTCCACAAATCAAGACAAAGCAGGTTGGACAATAAGTAGGCTGTTGGAATAATCTAGGCAAGAGATGCTAAGGGCTTGAACTAAGACCAGGGTACTGTGAGTAATGAAAAGGGTATGGACTTAAGAGATATCATGGAAATTGAAATGAGACTTAGTTGTTGTTTTTTTTGTTTTTGTTTTTTTTTTGGCTAGGCAATGGTATTGAGTGACTTGTCCAGGGTCACACAACTAGTAAGTGTCAAGTATCTGAGATTTGAACTCAGGTCCTCCTGACTCCAGGGCCAGTGTTCTAACCACTGCACCACCTAGCTACCCCAGAAATGAGGCTTAGTAACCAACTGAATATACAAGGTAAGGGAGAATGAATAGCTAAGTATAAGGTTTGAATTTTGAACCTAGAAGACTGGAAATATAGTGATGCTTTCTAAAGAAATAAGAAAGTACAGAAAAGGATTGGGTTTGTGGAGTAAGATACTGAGTTCTCTTTTTGACACATTAAGTTTGAAATCTAGTGCCTGAAATCTACTAGAAATGCAGTTTAAACTGTCTAATAAGCAGTTGGTGATGTGGTACTGGGAGAGTAAATATGTTCAGATGATCTGCGTTTTCTAAGAGAGAAATTTGATTCATCAAATACATTGAAATGAAAAACTTGTGTGAGCTGGTGATGTCACCAAATGAGATTATATTCTGTTATATTCTGTTAAAGAACAGAAGAGGGTCTAGGAAGAGCTGTGGGATAGATCCATAGTTAAGGAGTATAATATGGATGATAATCCAGCAGAGGTTACTGAGATATTGTGTTTAGATGGGTAGGAAGAGAACTAGGAGAGATTAGAGTCGCCAAATGCCAGAAAAAAAAATAATATCCAGAAGGAGAGAGTTACCAGTAGTACCAAATTCTGAGCACAGGGCATGATATGAAGTTGAGAAAAGATCACAAATTTGGCAATTTTTTTTCCTTATACTGATGCAAAATCATCAACTAAGAAGTGGGGTGAGGGAAAGGGAGAAATGTGGGTGTTTGAAATGGAAAAGTTTAAAACAGCCACAGTGAATAGCAGACAACACAATCAATTATGGAAGAATGAAAAGATTATTTTACTGAAATGAGAGTTCACTTGAGTTTGGAAAACATAAATTTGTAATGGACCCATTCAGCACCATGGAATGACATCCTCCAGCTGGTTTTGTAGCACTTGACTAGAAGCCAGGGAGATGTAGGGTTAGAATTTATTCTTATTTAATGGGAATTCAATTAAAGTCTTGCCTATGCATGAGGGATTATAAAACAGTGAAGCAAGGGAGTAAAGGACTGTGTGGCATTGAACCCATTTGTTATAGGACTGAAATGTGGAAAGGAAGAAAGTGATATTAGAGCAGGGGTAATAGCCTGAGAAAGTATTGAAAGGTGAAAATTTTAGAGGTGGCAATGAGAATGGAGAATAAGATTTGGAAGGATAAAGCATAAACGTCAGGGATTTTTATCATGAAAAAAGGATCATTTATTTTGGGTGATGGAGAGATCTAGGGTCTAAATCCAATCTTATGTGGCTAAAGTATACTACTGGTCATCAGATTTGAGGAGACTGAGGCACTGCGAAGTTAGGGTGCCCTCTGGTATATTAACAGGAATTAGGAAGGAGAGAATTCCTTGAGAAAAAAGAAAAAAAAATGACTTTTGTTTGAACTATAACCAGCACAATACAGATTGGTTGACACATTTGAATGTCATGAACTTCAAAAGAAGAAAGTAGGTAGCTTTTAGATTCCTTTTTAAGTACCAGTGTCATGGATATATACAAAAAGGTACAGCAGCCCTGGAAAGGATACTCAGGAATGCAGTGTCATCTGGGAGAAAAATGATCTTTTTGAGCACAAGAAGATGGAAAGAACATCAGAGGAAGAGATTTAAATGAAAGGAATTCAGAGGGTAGAATCTAAGGGGTGGAAAGATTGAAAGTAGGACATAGTAGGATAGCATTGAGGAGGATAGGGACAAAGGAAGAGAGGTTAGACTTAGAGGAGAGAGTAGTTTAAACAATGGGCAATTAAGCATTAAAGGGATTAATGTAAATAGCAATTGTTTCTGTTTTGGCCAGAAGTGCCCCCCACCCTTTCCTCTCCCAGATCTTTTCTTTCCCCCTAGAAGGTATTCTTTACTTCATTTCTTATTAACCTTAATCACTGAATAGGCTTTTTCTCAGTCAAACTAAGATCTGTTAAGGACCTTAGCTTGAAAAGGCCAAGGATCCCCACTGCATCCTGAGCCATCTCCAATTGTGCTGATCTATGTCTGACCACTGGTCCCAGAAGGCTGTGGTAGTGAAAATGAGGCTGGTGACTTTGCACAGCCCTCCCTCACTTAAATCCAATTCACTTGCATGTCATGACATCACATTCCTGATGTCATGGTCCTCTTCCAGAAGGAAGGACAAACAGCAATAGGGGATAGCAGTGGGTGGAAGTGTATCAGCTAGAGGCAGATTGTGATTAGATTAGAAAATACATTCCCAGGGTGTCTGAAGATCTACCCTGGAACAAGGTGGTAGGACTAGATGTTTACTTGTATGTGTTTGTATTAGACATTCTTCACTCATGTAGCAGAGTGACAGAGTCTCCTCAAGTTGCAAGGCCTCCCTTCTCCCAAGTGGAATTGGATAGGGAAAAAAAATCTTATCTTATAATTAGATAAGTGTTAACCTTCTATTCACAGTGATCCAACATTTATAGATACTACTTTGTCTAGTATATAATTTGTATTCTTTCTAGCACTATGCTCTGTAAACAATGGATTCTTAATAAATGTTTGCTGAATTAAATAAAAATAGTTATAGAATCATTGTGATAGAAGGAACCAAGGAGGTCATCTAGTTCCAGCTCATGCCTGATATAGGAATTCTTTCTATAACCTTCTCCAAAAAGGAGAAAAAGGACTTTCATTGATGCAGTCTTGGTGTTTACTTTCCTTCTTGTAATGGTTGTTGCCTCACCCAACTTCAAACCTACTATGGAATAGTGAAAGAACTCTAATGGGTAGATATGATTTTATTTCAACTTAACTTTCTGAACAAAGCCAGAGAGGATGAAATGACAGAGAGTTTTCACTTTATTATTTCCCCACTACTGTGATCCCTGACTTTCATCAGGGTCTATGAGATTAACAGAAAAAAAAAGTAGCTGGGAACAGGGCAAAGATAAATTTTGAAAGAAAGAAATTCAAAGTAGGAAGGATATTTTCAGCTAGGTCAGCAGCTGCCTGAGGTCAATATCATTAAGGGGATATATGAGTTGTGGAGATAATATATGTAGAGATGTGGGAATGTTTGCTGACTGGCTAGTATGTTTTCAAAATTTTGAAAGAATTATGGTTGCTTGTCATCCTAATATCTAAGGTTCTTATGAAAGCATAAAATCCTGAATGGAGTAGGAATGACTAAATATGAACGATTTATCTTATACTGAAAAAGATAGAAAGAAGCAAAACAAAACAACAACAACAACAAACAAACAAAAACCAAGGCTGTTAGTATCAACAGGTGCTCAAGAGCAGTTCAGCAACTGCTTTGCCATTAGACAATTCTAAATTACATTGACACACTCATTATTATTTCCATATTCATAAAATAGATTGATAACATATATTACCTAAAGGTAAACAGATCATCAGGCAATTTGGGCAAATGTCATGAGAACTACAGCTCTAATAGAAGGATTGTCTAGATAGAAGATTTAGAAATTTCCAAATTTCTATTGTCACTCACAAATTAATTGGAGTAAACACCCAGAAATAATAAGCATTAACTGTTTATCTCATTTAAACATATTTAAAACATAATTTAGAAGTTTACAGGGTGAACCTAGAGGGCAGAGCCAAGATGGTGGAGTGAAAGCAGTAACTTGCTCGAGCTCTTCCCCAAACCCCTCCAAATACCTATAAAAAATGGCTCTGAACAAATTCTAAAGCAGCAGAACCCACAAAAAGATGGAGTGAAACAAATTTCCAGCCCAAGACAACCTGGATGGTTGATGGGAAAGGTTTATTGCGCTGGGTAGGGAAAGGAGCACAGTTTGGCGTGGGCATGCAGGCCACAGTGAACCTGGAGCAGGCCTCAGAGGCCTGAATTGCAGGCAGCTGTGACAGTTTCCAGACTTCTTAACCCACGAACACCAAAGACAACTTAGAAGGTCAGGGGAAAAGTCTGTGTCTACCATGAGAGAGAGAAGCTAGATCCCAGCCGCAAGTCCCAAGCTCAGCCAAGGGTGGTGGTTGCTTCCTGAGCTTCCAGCCCACAGACTGAGGGGGAATTGGCTGGCTGATTGGAGAAGGATTGCAGGAATCTCTTTGCCAGTGCTGAGGCAGGAATCTCTTGCTTTGCCTGTGCTTGGATCAGGGTCACAGTTCTGGGTGGCAATCCTGCAGCGAGGAGGAGCTCTGGCCTGGTGGAGTTTGTAGTGGTGGTACAGAGGAAATCCTCCTCACAGTTCCAAGAAAGAAAAAACTGCTTGTGGTTAGTCATAGACCAGAGCACAGGCCAGGAAAGAAGTAAACACCTCGCCCTTGATCATAGCACCTTGGAAGAACTAAAAATTTACAGGTCCCTAGAAGTATCTCTGAAAATAGCTGTACAAACCCCTGTAGCTTGGGACAGTGCATTCTCCACATTGGAAGCAGACTCTTACCTTAACAAAGAGTTTAAAACTCAAGTAATTGACTGGGATCATGAGTAAGCAGTGCAAAAAGAGTCAGACTATATTATCTTACTTTGGTGACAAAGAACATCAAAACATACAACCAGAAGAAGAAAGCCTTCACCCATAGCCACCAAGAAAAATATGAATTGGTCCCAGGCCATGGAAAAGCTCAAAAGGGATTTTGAGAAGCAAGTAAGAGAAGTAGAGGAAAAACTGGGAAAAGAAATAAGAGCGATGCAAGAAAATCATGAAAAACAAGTCAACAGCTTGCTAAAGGAGACCCCAAAAAATACTGAAGAAAATAACACCTTAAAAAATAGCCTAACCCAAATGGCAAAAGAGGTCCAAAAAGTCAATGAGGAGAAGAATGCCCTAAAAAACAAAACTGGCCAAGTGGAAAAGGAAGTCCAAAAGATTATTAAAGAAAATGCTACCTTAAAAATTAGAATACAGCAATTGGAAGCTAGTGACTTTATGAGAAATCAAGACACTGGAAAACAAATCCAAAAGAATGAAAAATTAGAGGACAATGTGAAATATCTCATTAGAAAAACAACTGACCTGGAAAATAGATCCAGGAGAGAGAATTTAAAGATTTTTGGACTATCTGAAAGCCATGATCAAAAAAAGAGCCTAGACATCATCTTTCAAGAAATTTTCAAGGAAAACTGCCCTAATATTTTAGAACCAGAGGGCAAAATAGAAATCGAAGCAATCCACTGATCTCCTCCTGAAAGAGATCCCCAAAGGAAAACTCCTAGAAATATTGTAGCCAAATTCCAAAGTTCCCAGGTCAAGGAGAAAATATTACAAGCAGCCAGAAAGAAATAATTCAAGTGTTGTGGAAACACAATCAGGATAACACAAAATTTAGCAGGTTCTACATTAAGGGACAACAGGGCATGGAATATAATATTCCAGAGGGCAAAGGAGATAGGATTACAACCAAGAATCACCTACCCAGCAAAACTGAGTATAATCCTTCAGGGGAAAAAATGGTAATTCAGTGAAATAGAGGACTTTCAAGCATTCTTGATGAAAAGACCAGAGCTGAATAGAAAATTTGACTTTCAAATACAAGACTCAAGTGGAACATGAGGAGGTAAACAGGAAAGAGAAATCATAAGAGACTTACTAAGGTTGAACTGTTTACATTCCTGTATGGAAAGATGATATTTATAACTCATGAGACCTTTGTCAGTATTAGGTAGTTGGAGGGAAAAAATATGTATGCATGTAGATAGATAGATAGATAGATAGATAGATAGATAGATAGATAGATAGATAGATAGATAGATAAATAGATAGAGGGCACAGGGTGATGAAGGGGTCATATCTGGAAAGTAAAATTAAGGGGTGAGAGAGGATTATACTAAGAGAAGGAGAAAAGGAGAGGTAGAATGGGGTAAATTATGTCACAAAAAAAGCAGAAAAGAAAGGGCTCTTGCAGTGGAGGGGAAACAGGGGAAGGTGAGAGAGAATGAGTGAATCTTATTCTCATAGGATTTGACTTAAGGAGGGAATAACATACACACTCAATTGGACATGGAAATCTGTCTTACCCTACAGAAAAATGGGGGGGGAGGGAACAAGAGAGCAGGGGGATGATAGAGAGGAGGGCAAGTTGGGAAAGGGGATAATCAGAAGCAAATACTTCTGAGGAAGGATAAGGTCAAAAGAAAGCAAAGAATAAATGGGGGGCAGATTAAGGGAAATAGAGTTAGTTTTTCACAACATGTCTACTATGGAAGTGTTTTACATAACTGCACATGTATAACCTATATTGAGTTGCTTACCTTTTCAATGAGGGTGGGTAGGGAGGAAGGAAGGGAGAAAATTTGGAACCCAGAGTTTTAAAAACACACATTTAAAAAAATGTTTTCACATGCAACTGGGAAATAAGAAATACAGGAAATGGGGTACAGAAATCTATCCTGCTCTACAGGAAAACAGAAGGGGAAGGGGATAAGAGAAGGGGAGGAGAGATAGAAGGGAGGGCAGACTAGGGGAAGGGGTATTCAGAATGCATGCCATCTTGGGGGGGAGGGGTGAGATGGAGTGAAAATTTGGAACCCAAAATCTTGTGGAAGTAAATGTTGAAAACTAAAAATAAATGAAGTTATTTAAAAAAGTTTACATAGAAGTTAAGTCAAAAGAGGAGAGAAAGAAGAAAAAGAAAGAAAGTGAAAAATGAAGGAAGGAAAAGAGGGAGGGAGGAAAGGGGGAAGGAAAAGAGGGAAGAAAGGAAAGAAGGAAGAAAGAAGGGAAGGAAGGAAGAAATAAAGACAGAAAGAGAGAAAGGGAGTGAGAAAGGGAGAGAGGGAGTGAGGAAAGAAGGAAGGAAGGAAGGAAGGAAGGAAGGAAGGAAGGAAGGAAGGAA
>NW_020949351.1:7650666-7740997 GCF_900497805.2 Vombatus ursinus
GAAGGAAGGAAGGAAGGAAGGAAGGAAGGAAGGAAGGAAGGAAGGAAGGAAGGAAGGAAGGAAGGAAGGAAAGAAGGAAGGAAGGAAGGAAGGAAAGAAGGAAGGAAGGAAGGAAAGAAGGAAGGAAGGAAGTTTCTACCTTATAGAGCTTACATTCTAATGAGGGAAAACAATACATAAAGGGAGCTGAAAAATAGTAGAAAAGGGAGGCAGGGTCAGAGGGAGAAGGCAGCTATGTTTCCATTATCTTTCATCTGCCTTCTCCTTCTGACTTTGCCTCCCTTTTCTACTATTTTTCAGCCTTCTTTTATGCATTGTTTTGGCCCGCCTTCAAAATATGTATTTATGTGTTTAACAAAGTCCTAAGTAGAAGGTAAATGAGTAATAAATAAAAGTAAGTTACAACATAAAGTTTCCTACCATCCAAGAGAGGGAAGACCTACTCTTCTTTAGGGTATATATGATTTAAATACTGGAAAGTGGCCTGGTCTTCTTTAAATTCCAGGATCAAACTTGAGTTTCCATTTATCCTTACATAATTCAATGGGTTTCAATATTTGCATTTGAGTATTGTTAGTAAGTATTTTAAGTTCTTCAGGTGAAAATTATTATAATTACCAACCACTATTTTTTGGTTGTTCATATTAATAATGGCTTTAACAGGGAAAACCATTCTGTCCACATTCAGGCTCAATATTTTGAAGCTATCTTTAATGCATCCCTCTTTTTTACTTCTAATCCCTTCCATGACACTTTCTCACCCCCAAAACACACCTCAATGCACTACGCAGTCAAATAGCGGCAAAGTCTTTTGAATTGGCCTCCATCCTTTATATCTGCACTATCAATGCCTTAGTTCATTGAGGCCTTTATTTCTTCTCACTTATAACAGTGGCTTCCAAACTTTTTTTGATCACTTATCCCACAAGTATTTTTCACTCTAGTGGGTATAGTGAAGGAGAAGGGTAGCAGCAATTTTTCCAATGAGACCTGCATGGCTACTGCTTTGGGTGCATTGGTTGAGATTAAGTTTAAACTGTTCTAATAGGCCAATGTCTTGCTCAGAACAGGGAAGACTGTGGGCATGTACTTGAGTGGAAAAGAATTCCATGTGGGAGTACTGAAGTTGTCAACAGATGAATGGTAGACATATGCTTTGGAGAAAACACATAAATATGTTCCTTTGATCAGAAGGAAAACCAAGCAAGAATAAATATTTTACCACTATTAGAAGACCTAGAGTCTCAGGAAAGTCATTTGACTTCCAAAGTTTTCTCATCTGAAAGATATAAATGGGGCAGTGGGACTAAGTGATTTGTACAGTTCCTTCCATAAATAATCTATAATTTTACCACCACCCCTCAACCCTCGTGCACTAAAAAAACATCTCCGGCCACCAGGATTTTTTTTTCAGTCTGTATATTAATTTCAGTTCTATATCAGAACCACTCACTTGCATAATTTTTCAGTTTATTTATTTATTTTTTAGTGAGTAGCTGTTTCAGCACTTTTTTTTTAGTTGTTTTTTTATGTAGTAGCAGAATTTCTGATCTATTGGCCAGTTTGTTTGTTCTCTGATTATTGTGCTTTTTCCAGTACATCTTGTGCAGTTATTGTCAGCAATATTCTTAAATTTAGACTGATATTACATACCATCCACTTCCAACTCCAGAAGGAGGTGCCATATAAAGACCTCAGACACACAGAAAAAGGGAAATGGAGAGTGAAGACAATAGAGCCTGGAAGAAGTACCAGAGGGAAAAACCTAGCAAACCTATTTTTGACTGGAGAAACTTGGGAGAGAGAACAATGGCAACACTGCATCAAAGGGTAGTACAAGAGATCCCTATTATTCTAAGTGCCCACAAAAGACTGAGGTTAGGTCATTTTCACAGGAGGAGCGAAGAAATTATAATATTTAGAAAAGCTAGCATTCATATGACACTTTATCATTACAAAATGTTTTATATTCTAGGTTCTTGAGAATCTAACCACCTCTAGTGAATCTTGTAGCAAATATCTTGTATGACATTAATTACACTTTGGCCTGCTTAAGCCTCTGTTTTATTATTTATTTAACGTTCTTAATAAGAGGTTTATTGAATAGAGCAATACTTTGGTTCCATTTGTCAAAAAGTCATTGACATACATAAGAAACTCCTAATGGAGGAGAGCCTCTAGGGTTATATTCTCCTTTCCTGAGTCAAATACTGGTTTTTTAAACTTAATCAGCAAAGATAAACACAGTGGGATCTTTTATTTTCTGCAACTTTCAGTCAATTGTGGAACTTGAAAAATGTGGTTTGCTCTAGAAAATTGTTTGTTAAAACCTCCCTGTTAAAATTTCCCCTACCTTCTCATATTTTTAATGTTTTCTCGAATATCTTTCTGGTGTACTAATATGATCTGCAAGTTTTTCTGTCCTTTTGGTCTCCTCTCCTCCCTGAGGCAACTTCTGAAATAACTTCTGAAACAATTCTTCAATTCTTTCAAGATTATGTTGTCTTCTTTACACATTTCCTAACTATCTCTTTGGTATCATCTATATAGTCTTCTCAGTTTAATTTTTTAGAGACTCATTTCCATGATTTTGTTTAACATATTCTAGACTGAAGTGTTAGCATTCAAATGTATCGGTTTTGTTGACATCAATGATGAAAACTGATTGCTATAGAAATGCTGACAGGTTTGATCCAGTTGTACTTTTAATATATCTTTTCTCTATGGTTATTTTGTATGCCTTGCTCCTCATTTGTGAGGGGTAGATATTTATAATCTGCTGCTCTTCTCCACAGTGTTTAATGAAGGACTTTTTATTCAAAGCTGATATTGGCAATCGTATCTTTCTGTTTGACAAGGAGAAATAAAGTATTTGCTGATTTAGGAAATTCCTGCCTCTTCTAGCCTTATTGTAGAAACTGCTTGATACCACTAAACTTTTAAAGACAATTATGGTAAGGTCAATATCTTTGCTTTTTTCTGTTTTTCATTTTCTTTTCTGCTTTGGCTGCTTGTCTGAATAGTTCAGGTTGTTGTACTGTAATTCCATGCAATGTCTTTTCATCTTTCTTCTAATTTAATATTGATTTTGATCTTTGCTTTAACTAGTCAATCATCTGACTGCATGGAGGCAGCAAATCCTGAAAATATTCCCAACCACAGCAACCCATAATGTCTTATCTATAAGATAAAGACCGTTTCACTTTTTGTGATGTCAGCTTTTTGTCACATCCTGTATTTTTCGTATCCTCTTAAACAAAGAATTTATGATATATAAGTATTATAATTCTGAGTAGTCTATTGGACTTAGGCATCATATGATTCTTTAACCTAAGATACCATTAATCAAATTTCCCTATATCCCTTCCTTTACACTTTCATTGAGAATCAAAGTTGATGATTCACTGACAATATTTAGCAATGTTTGTTCTCCTAATATACTATTCATCTCTCCCTGAGACATCATATTATCTATTCCATATTTTGGGGTTGAAGCGATCTCTCAAATTATAATTCTTAACTGTCCTTGGTTTGATTCATCCAAAGCCCTCTATGATATGAGCACCCCAAAGACTAGTAAAAGAATTCAGATATTTAAAATGGTATGATTCTGACCAAACTTACCTTTACTATGTGTTTTATTTTAGTAATTGTTTGTAGCAATTGCCCTGTCCTGAGTCACTGGAAAAGGCCCTATAAATTCAGCAAGAAATTTCTCATCATGCATAAACTAGAATTGCCTTTATCATGATATTCGCCCTTATACAGAAGCATGGAGATATAGTCAAGTTCTTCCATTTTCATGTCTGAATTTGTTATCGTATGATCTTTACCCTCCTTGTGTGGTAGAATGGTCCTTTCAATCTGCTGGTCTCTGGTTGCTGTGAAAGCTGTTGTTAACTGTTCTTCATAGAAAATGGATAGGTATCATAGCATTTCTGCTTATATAATTCTGTTTCTTCCTCTCTCCATTAACCAGGAAGAGATTAGAGTCAGATGATAGCAGAGTGAAAAACCTGAGTATCACTGGCCTCAAGCTACATAGTAATGCATCACTGGTGGCTTGGCCTACATCAAGTGTCCTTGTGATGCTGAAAGAGAGCCACTCAGGCTCTTCAGCTAAATAAGATTGAATAGCCAGCTACACTGCCAGTTGGCAGCCACTGTCATAGCCTGGCACAACTAAATTCAGGGACTCAAAATCTGAAAAGTAATACCGGCAGTCATCTGTTTAAATTTTTTTCATGTGAATTCCCTATGCTGCTTCATCTCCTTCCTTTATTGTTGAAGATATAATCAACAGGGAGTCTAAAATAACTTTTATCTTACCCTCTTCTGATCCAAACGAAAATTATAATGCTTATGTTTTAAAGAGTTTCATTTTACTTTCCAAATACATTTTGTGTAGTGTCTTTAATATATACATATATATGTATGTATGCATGTATATGTATGTATATGTGTGTATACATATAGTTAACCACATTTTTCACATGTCCAAGATCACCCAGGCAGAAGAGATCTGCTTCTGGAAATAGCATGTGTGTGGGGACATCCTTGTCCAATAACTTTGGAGACAGAATAGACTGTGTATTAAAGCTACAAGACTGAAGCAGTCAAAATCTTTTTTCCATCCCCTTTTCCCTGACACTGGTAATCTAGGGTATGAAGGTCTTCTTCATCCCCAACATGGGTGCCATGAAATGAACTGGGTGAGGGAATGACTACCATTCTCTGCAACCCTTTTAGGACCTGTGGCCCTGAGAAACAAGATTGGGGTTTTAGTGTGGTATATTTTGTTTATCCTTTTAAATTCTAAGCATAGGTAATGGAGACTCTTTACCTAGACTTCAGTAATGGTGAACTTGAAGGCAGGATTCTAGGGTAGATGTTCCTGCCATCCCAGCAAGGAAGATGTGAGAAGACACAGCACTTGGTACATGAGTATAAGAAGGGTCTTTGGATTTGGGACTGTGTAGGACCAAGCTATAAAACAAATCAGTTAAGCTGTGAACCTAATCCTCTTCTACTTTCCAGACAGTGAGATGGTACAAGGGGGTATTATGTCCACCATGTGTTGGGAGTGGGGAGTGTATGCATGGTTTTTTTTTGCTACATTTTGAAGTAAATATTAATTTTGAAAGGTTAATATGACTGTTAAGTAGCTAAATGATACTAAGGTTCAGGGAAGCCCTTTAAACTTAAGGGAACAACATCAATACAGGGTGGAGCTAATATTTGAGTGATTAGATGATCCCCAGACTCCTCTAATGGCACTCAAGAACTCTTGTGGATGAGTGAAATGTAACATACCCATCCTTCAAGCAATAGGTACTAGGGTAGGCATTTTTGCTGTCTTATTTTGGGGTATGTTTTACCCTATTCCCCCACCCAACATGCTATCTTTTATAATAAAGATTAAAATAATAGTTGAGCAAAACTAACAACACTTTTTCTGGGTCTGAGAGTACACACAATATTGAATACCTATAGTCGTCCACTTCTTCAGTGAAGGGAAGGAGTTGCATTTGCTCAATTCTTCACTTAGGTAGACTTCATCATTATAATTATCATGTAGTGACATTTTAAAAAGAAGTTTCTATAATGAAAACTGTTTACTACTTTCAGTTCAAAAACAAAACAAAACAAAACAAAACATCTGCTTTTATCAGTTAGGCAATAAAATGCAGAATGGTATTATTGCCTGATTAGACCTACCAATTCAAATATGCCTACTCCATGAATGCTCTGAGGGAATCCTGCTAAAAAGCTTTTAATATGATGATCTTTGCTGTAAAGTTGACTATCTATCAATTACCCATTAATAAAAGTGAAGGAAGAATTTATCAATTTAGAATGAGACAAATCCACAATGATTAGAGGCAAAACTTTTTTTTCAAAGATGACACATTGATGCTTCAATGAGTTTATCAGTATAGGTATTTCCCCAACAAAGACAGAAGCATGGTGCAATGAGAAGAGTAATGAGTTTGAAGTTAAGAGGACAAAGGTTTTAATCTTCACTCTTCTACTTAATTGCTAAATGACCTTTAACAAATAGCTTAACTTCTTAGGGCCTCAGTTTTTTTTTTCCTTCTGTAAGAAAAAATTTTAGACTAGATGACCTCTAAGGTCCCTGCAAACCCTCAATCTCTGATCTTTTTACTAGTTCAAATTATTCATAGCCATATTCTTCTGGCCATGCCTTATAGAGTAGAACTAGAGTTCTTAACCATTTTTGTGCCATGGACCCATTTGCTAGTCTGGTGATGTCTATTAATCACAATCAGAATAATGGTTTTAAAAGAATAAAATAAAATATATTGGGTCATAAAAAATTAATTATATTAAAATATGGTTATTAAACATATATGTGTGTGTCTGTGTATAGATAAATGATAGATGGATAGATAGATAGATAGATAGATAGATAGACAAAAAAGAATTTTATGGGCTGAAGTTTCAGAACCTCTACAGAATTTGCAGATACCCACTATAAATTGTCAGTAGAAGTTTTTAGGAGGCAGTTTACCATAGTGTATAGAGTGCTGGATTGGGAGTCAAGGAGACTTGAGTTTGAATATCTCTTCAACTACTTTCTAGCTATTTGACTTTGGGTAAATTACTTAACTCCAATCAACCTCAGTTTCCTCATCTCTAAAATGGCAACAATAAATATACTTATCTCACTGGGTGTTATGAGAATCAAATAACATATGCAAAATAATTTACAAATGTTACCAGACTGGTGCACAAGAAGGTTCTTGGCATTTGACCACTAAGGTAGCATAGTTCTGACAACCCAATCCAAATCTCAGCTGAGAACAGGCCAAGAGCAGCAATCAAGCATTTCAATACCCAAGTCCAGGCAGTACAGCACAAGACAACCCAGCAGCTATGCAGCCTCTTCCAATGCCAAGGCAGGAGAAAAGCTCAGGGTAGTACCTGAGAAACAAAGCACCTACTTTCTCTCAGCATCATCAGCATCTGAGTCTTCAAAGACAAATAGTCCTCAAAGCCTAGAGGATCCCTCTACTGGTAGTCTTATCTAGAGTTCTCTCATAGGTTCACAATCACGGGGGGGAAACTCTGAGTGATTTTTTTACCTAAACCGACATTTCCAATATTCACATCCTAGTGTACCTCGCCTCTTTCCCACTTTCCTGTACACAGGAAAGGTAGAAAACCCTAGAGGCATACCATAATCTACCTGCTTTCCTGAAGGTAATAAGGGACAACCTCTCTCCTCCTCCTCCTCCTCCACACACACACACACACACACACATACACTTACATATACACATACTGGAATCATAGAATCTCAGAAATGAAAGGCATATCAGAATTCATCTGATCCAATTAACATTTTAATATGAATCTGTTCTATAATGGACTTTGACAAATAGTCCTCCACTTTTTGTTTGAAGACCTATCACCTAACATCTCCCGAGACAGATAATTCCACTTTAGAATAGTTTTAATAATTAAAACCTATATCTATCACTTTTCTTATTTTACCTAATACTACTAGTTCTCCCCCAAAGCAGATTAAGATTGATCCTTCTTTCTCTTGAGAGTTCTTCAAATACTTCAAAACTACTATCATGTCTCACTCCTCTTCCCCTGCATACACATACTTTTTTTTCTTTTTCAGACTGAACACTTGTAGTTCCTGCAACTAACATTCATATAACATAACATAATATCAAGTCTCTTTGCATTCCTTTGGATGCTCTCCAATTTATTGATGTCCACCCTAAAATGTGGCATCTAGAACTGAAATGAAAATAATATGCCAGAGTGGTCTGACCAGGATGAAGAACACTGTGTTTATCACCTCCTTCGTTTTAGACACCATGACTTTCCTAATGTAACCTACATTTACAATTTATGAGTGTTTAACAAGTCACAGGGAAAAATTTAACAAGTCATTAGAATCAAAAAGTGACAACACACGCACAAATAATAGCACAAAACAATGATAGTATGATATCTCCCTGATTTATAAAACTTGATCACTTTTGTTATGTTCCTTATATCATCCAATGAAGGTCATTATACTCCAGGGCAGACACCTACAGACTGTAGAAGTCCCTGATCTATAGATGGGAAAGGGAGTGAAATGTGGAATCAATAAGGGGAAAACTGTTTATTGGTGAAGAGAGATTCAGAGTAAAAATGGAGGTGGGATTCACTTAGCTACAATGTCATGGATCTTCTTCCAAAGAGAACTGCATTAATACACAGTAGTCAAATAAACAAGTTGAAGTTTAACTTAAGGATAGAAATAAAGATAGAAACTGGTAATGATGCATTCTAGGAGGCTTATTTTAAAGGAAAAAAGAAAAATAGATAGGTATCTCAATGATGTAAGAGGATAATGAGATTTTTTTTTTTAAAGGCTAACACTTGTATTTGAAAGCATAGGGAAAAGACCAAGCATCAGCCTGCAGCTGATAATGTTGGAAAGGAAAGAAACATTGATGAGATTGAGGTTTCTATCATTGTAAAAATGATTCTTTAAGCATTAAAAATCATTCCAGCATCTGTGGCCACTAGCATAATTTTAATGTGGACAGATGGTAAAGCTAACCCAGAAGAGTTACCCTTATGCATAACTAGTGTGGTATCCAAGTAATGACAAGGTTCAAACATATGACAAGACATAGAGGTTTGGTTTTACTGCAATTTCTTCCAGTCTATTGTCAAAACTTGCCTGTTACCATGAGCAAAATGAGAATTACCATTACACATGCTAAAAAAAGTGTTCAGCATGTCTTTTCAAATATATTGCAGCTCAGTCATAATGCTACCCCCTTTGTAGTTGTGTGGTAGATTTCATGGAAGAGGAAGTTCAAGGAGTACATCCTTAGGGCAATGGATCACCTGAGGTAAATGTTGAAATATAAATATGATCTTAAAAATAAAGAAAATGGGCCAGGTAGGTGGTGCAGTGGATAGAGCACTGGCCTTGGAGTCAGGAGAACCTGAGTTCAAATCTGGTCTTAGACCAAACACTTGACATCTACTAGCTGTGTGACCCTGGGCAAGTCACTTGACACCAATTGCCTAAAAAAAATAAAGAAAGCAAGTCAGTCATCCCCATAAGATAACTCTTTTCACCATTTTGTCAAAGGTGGTTAGACTTGTGTTGTTAGTTCTGACATAAGTAATTTGGTTTTTCTGATCTTCAATGAATTTAATCTTTTAGAACCCATTTTTGTCTTTTTTCCCCCGATCTATCTCCTTCTATAGGCTAATTAACTAGAAGTTCTTGCCAAGTGAATCAGAATCTTGGTAGAATATATTGAATATGCTTCTACTTTGCTTAATATTATAAATCTTAAAATATTTAATTGGCTCAAGGGAATTTTCCTTCTGCTTTCAAATTACAAATCATTTTCCTTTTAAGGAAATTTATGTGTGTCTATATATATGTATGTATGTAAGTTTGTGTGTATATGCATACACACTGCAATTGTTGGGTTTGTAAAGAAGGAAAATAATAACTAATAATAACTAACATGTAGCACTTATTATGTGCCAGGCACCGTGCTAAGCATTTTACCATTATTTCATTTGATCCTTATAACAATCCTGGGAGGTAGATGCTATTATTATCATCTCTATTTTATAAATAAGTAAACTGAGGCAAAAAGAGGTTAAGTGATTTGTGCTACCTAGATGCCTCAGAAAGAAAATCATCCTTTTAAAGATCATTTTCACTAGGCATGTAATTTGATTTCTATTGAACTTCAATAACTTAAATCATAGAGAATCTGCCAAGAGGCAATGGCCACTGACTTCTAACTAGTTATACAATGTTCAAAGAACAGGAAGAAAATAGAAAATTAAGTCTAAGAATTAATATTCATATTATGTATGTGAGTTATATGACCAGAAAAGGAGATGACATTACTGAGCACACAAGAAGAGGCTATGAAGCAGCTAGGCAGCTAAGTGGATAGAGCACTGGCCCTGGAGTCAGGAGGACCTGAGTTCAAATCCAGCCTGAGATATATAACGCTCATTAGCTGTGTGATCCTGGGTAAGTCACTTAACTCCAATTTCCTCATCAAAAAAAAAGTTATCAGAGGCAAAATTCAAATCTGTCTACTCTGAGTTCAGCATCAGCATTTTTTTGGGGTAGCTAGGTGGCACAGTGGATAAAGCACTAGCCCTGGAGTCAGAAGGACCTTATTTCAAATCTGGTCTCAGATACTTGCTAGCTGTGTGAGCCTGGGTAAGTTACTTAATCCCAATCCCCCCCCCCAAAAAAAGAAGAGACTACAACTTTGACTAACATACTCCACATCTTCTATCACTTTTACACATCCTTTTGTTGTTGAGTCATTTCAGTCATGTCCAACTGTTCATGACCCCATTTGAGGTTTCTTGACAAAAATACTGGAGTGGCTTGCCATTGCCTCCTCCAGCTCATTTTGCAGATGAAGAACTGAGGCAAAAAAGACTTGCTCAGGTCAAACAGCTAGTAAGTGTCTGAGGCCAGATTTGAACTCAAGAAGAAGAGTCTTCCTGATTCTGGGCTTGGCACTCTATCCATTGCACCACCTAGCTGCTTACATATCCTGCTTGTACCCAAATTTGTTGAAGGTCTATATTCCTTGAATCTCCTATGAATTATCCATGTGATACCTGGAAAAAATCCCATAAAAGAAATATTATATTGTGCTCAAGGGAGAGATGGATTTAATGGGAATCATCTTCTACACATACCATAAGGAAATATTATCAGGTCAATAGCAGATATAGAGATCTAATATCAAGTGAAAACAACAACAAAACTTTTTATTATGCATTTTTAGCACAAGTCTTCCCTAAATCAAATCATTAGGTAAATTATTCTAAGCACATTTGCTACAATAAAGTGAAATACAAAGATGTAGATATAATCATATTGTCTTTCCCTCCCCATCTCAAACCCCCTTTTAATAAACTCCAGTTGTTCCCTTTCACCTAGGGGACAAAATCTAAAATCCTGTTTTGCTTTTGAAGTGCTTTTTAACCTATCCACTTTCTACATTTCTAGTCTCCTTAGATGTATTCTTTTCCGAATATTCTCCACTTCTGTGACATTGGTCTTTCTGTTCCTCACACAAGATATGTGTGGCCAAGCACATTCTAACCTGAGCTTTTCCACTGAGTGTCCATCATTCCTGGAATACTCTCCCTAGTCATCATCATCTCTGACTTCCCTAGCTTCCTTCAAGTATCAGAAAAAGCCACATCTTTTGCAAGAAGCTTTCCTCAGTCCTCCTTAATTTCAGGGTCTATCCACTGAAACTATCTCCAATTTATCATGCATGCATTTTGTTTGTATATAGTGGCTTTCAAGTTGAATTCCTCAGTAGACTGAACTCCATAAGAAAATGAATGGTTTTTGCCATTTTTTAAAGTCCCCAGTGTTTAGCACAGTGTATGATACAAAGTAGGCATTTAATAAATGCTAGGAGATAATTCCTGCCTTCAGCCATTAAAGTTATAGTGTATGACTCAGCCCTCGCTTTATACATATTTCAGGGCTCCAAAGAAATTTGGACCTTTTCAAGATCCAATTCCCACAAAGCAAATCCAACTTTAATAACTTCCTTACCTGGCATCAGGAGAGAAAACACACATACACACACACACACACACATGCACACAGAAGAAGCAACCACATGCTCATGACTTGTGAGCCTCCACATAGTTTAGAATAATCTCTAAGCTTTAAAGTTAACAGGAAGAGAGTGAGAGAGGATATCTCCTTTATTAATCTACTCAATTCTGACTCAACAACCAATTAGACAATTCTCCATTATCCCACAGTACCAAATTTCTGAATTATCATGGACAGAAGTTAGTGTTTATTAAAATATTTGGAGTAGAAATAGGCAGGAAATATCTGAGTATGCTTCAAGTATGGTCCTCATAGGCCAATTGACCCCCATTATGCTCTTCTCACATAATTATAGAACTTAGAAGTTGATAGGTACCTCAGAAGCTATCTAATACAATCCACAAATGAAAGGAATACCTATCATTATATAGTCAACAAATGGTTGTCCAGTGTGCTTAAATATATCAAAAGAAGAAAAAAGCTGTGACCTTTTAATTCAGGCCACTCTGAGTCATAAACTTTCTTGCCAGGAACCAAAATTTTCCCTTGCCTTCTCTCACAAAGGGGAAACATTACCTCAGACTTTGTTAATGGAGTCAATAATGAATCTTTGACGGATAGAAAGCTGTCTTCCTCATTACAGTCACTTGCCTCATTAAGGATTATAGTTTTAAATCAAGAGGAATCTTCTCTATTTACAATAGAAAGTTTCTCATTGATCCTATGACACATTTTGAATGAGTGCAATAACAATAATACCATCAATATAGCTGACATTCATACAGCACTTTAAAGACTGCAAAACATTTTTCAGAAATTATCTAATTCAATCCTCACAGTGTAACACTGTGCTGGTGGAAATTCAATGGAGGAAGGGTGAACTCTAGTATATCCTTGAAACCATTGAAACATTCAAAGTTTTGATTCGCCAACCATTATATATTCAATATATCAGTACTGAAGAGGCCTTGATATTCTCAGTCATGCTGTGAGTTTGATTAGGTAACTCATACATCCTATTGATACTTTTATAATGTTGACACCTAAAAGAAATCCCTTAGCATATTAGCTTAAAAGTGCCCCTATCTAGGATTTATGGGAAGATGTGACTAGCATTGCATAGCAGATGTGTTGTTATCTCTACTGCTGGAAAGACTACCCACATTAATGAGCCCATTGATCCATCAAAGTATCAGTATACTGAAATGGGAGAAGGACAGGGTATGTGTTATCTAGAAAATAACTGTGACTGCCAAGAATTTATCTTATGACAATCATAAAACTGAACTACTCAATGGGTTATTTCAGTATCTACTATTTGTTTTATTGTTTTGTTTTGTTATTTTTTGGGGGGGCCAGGCAATTGGGTTAAGTGACTTGCCCAGGGTAGCACAGCTAGTAAGTGTTATGTGTCTGAGGCCGGATTTGTACTCAGGTCTTGCTGAATCCAGGGCCGGTGCTCTATCCACTGCGCCACCTAGCTGCCCAGTATCTACTATTTCTACTAAAAATCCTCAAGGTATCTTTCTGTGAAATAATCAGGTAAAAAAAATTGCAAGACAAACTCATTGTCCTAGAATAGCATCTTGAAAAAAATGGTTGCTTTCCTTCATTGTCTTCTTATTCAGATCTCACTGATAAAAGGAAAGATGAATTATGTCAATATGAAATGAAAAAAAAATGGAGAAATAACTAAATCATTCTGATCCACGTTGATATCATGTAAGACAGATAGAGAATTGTACTTCCACCTTTCTCACTCTAGGTATTTTTTCTTCCATAACATGTTTGAGGATTTGTTTTTTATTTCTTTTTGCCCAAATTCTATAGACTATTGCCTCTGTTCACCTCTCAAATTGCCTTTCAAGACACAGCCATATACAATGAGGTAGAAATGTCCAGTGGAGCACATCATGATAATTAAGGGAATATCAAACATTCTGAAAATTTAATGAACAAAACTTTTAGCTTTTTCCTTCATTTTAGCCCTGCGATTAATACATTTATCATGCAGTGATATCCATTACAATTTTAATGCTAGGTCTCTCAGAAGTCAGTGAGTTGTAGCAGGACAAAATCTTTGGGGCTTCAAGTTTCCATTAGATCACAGGGTTCTTAGTCAAAATGAAAACTGCAGTTTTATAATTTACTCATCAAAAGTTATGCATATTAACTTTGGTTTCCAATTAAGCCTCTTCTATGGTTTCCAATTAAGCCTCTTTTACATGAGTCATCTGCTTGTTTACATGACTTTTCATGAGGAAAAGAAATGTACCAAAAAAAGACCTTCAAATTAGATAGGAAAAATGTTATTAGTTAATAGTATGATCATAGCATAATTGTGCCTGACTATTAAGCAAAATATGTGAATAGCATCCTTTCATTAAAAGTTTGTATCATTAGTCTCAGATTACATCTTTTATCTAGTACTGGAGAACTTTATTGTCTCTTATCTAATAGAGATTTATCATTGAAAAATGTAGTTATTTCTCTATGATTCACATAGTTCACAAGATATTTAACCTGGAAAGAACCTCAAAAGTGACCGGTTCTAATCTTTTCATTTTACAATGAAGAAACTGAAGCCCAAAATGAGTGATTGCAATCATTACACAGCTAGTAAATGGCACAATTGAGACTCATATAACAGGTCTGTTGACTCCAAGTAGTTTATTAATCTAAGGACTAAGTGGCAGCTTCCCAATTTTTATCCATTGACCAGTCTGATGCAACCCTAAGTCTATTGGGGGAGCCAGGACTCTTGGAATCTTTTTGGTCTTGGACTTATTTTGACAGCAATCTTGAAACCATACAATATTTAGTTTTCTCTATAGAGAGAAGAATTTAGTGGGCACTCTCAGAATTTAGACTATGGGAAGTTTTTAGTTCAACAATATATCAGAAGAGCACAAGGTCCATTAGAAGAATTATTAGCTCAAGAATGTATAAATATATCAATAATTATCTATATTACAGTAATAGTACATAGGATAACTAATATACATAAGAAACAGATTTGAGTTCAAGTTTGATCTTTGAAACAAAACATACTGACTGTGTGACCCTGGGCAATTCACCTAACTTCTCAGTGCTTTAAGCAGAGAAGGTACTAGACTGCATTGGTAGAGAGAGTTTTCTTCATCTAGAAGTTCTCTTTGTCAGCAAAATCACAGGTTCAGCTCCTATCCCAGTCCATATATAGTATAAATATTATTCTTAACAATAATTCCTGAAATATAATGTACATAATTATTGCTATAATGAAGATGGTGCTGAATGATCTTTCTGGAGTTTAGTAGGGCATTTCTGAGTATACAACTGGTTTAGAACTCCCTGAGATATCAGTAGCTGCCATATTTCCAAGGACAAGGATAAATACCCTGTCAAGGAAGTATCTCATGTTGATATCCCATGCAAACTTTTATTACAATGTTAAACACATTCAACTATCTTTCTTCTGATCTTCCTTTGCCATAATAAAAGGGGAAGCTGCAGTTACCAGTTATCATCTTGGTTGTATCAAGCAATAGAGTCAGGTACCACTAAGTTACCTGGAATGACAGTTCTGTTAGCAGCCAATTCTTCCCAGGGGAGCCCAAATAAAGCTGTGTCTATTGGATAAGGGTTACATAAAATAGGTGAGACAGATGGGCAGCAGAATGGGTAAAATATTTTGTTCATTAGTATTCCAGAGATGAGGATGCTGCCTGTGAATAAAATGAACAAACTCTATTTATACTAATAGACTGTTGGTTCTCAGTCCCTTCAAATTAAAGAAAATTCTTTTCAAATGATTTTTTTAGATTCTTGTTACTAATGGTATGAAATAAAGTAATGCTGATTAAAGCAAACAAACAAATTCTGTTTTCAGATCAGTGTTATTCCAAATGTACCAATATCATGAAGAACCTATATAGGAAGAAGGGTACAATTTGCTTACTTTCAATTCATGTTTTATAATCAGCAGTTAAATTGAATGTAATAGTTTGCCTTGAAAGGTGCCTCACAACAATATTCAGGGAATTTTTTCAGAAGAGAGAAAGGGTCAGGGAAAAGGAGACAGAAAGAAGAGAAGGTAGGAAAGAGGAAAGAAAGAAGGAAAGAAAGAAAAAAAAGAGAGACACAGAGGGAGGAATTAAGAAAGGAAGAAAGCAAAAGAGAAAAAAGGAAAGAGAAGAGAAGGAAGGAATCAAGGGAGAAAAGAAGCAAGGAAAGATGTAGGGAAAGAGAGAAGGAAGAAAGGAAAGGAGAGAGGAGAGAGAGACAGAGGGAGAGAGAGAGAGAGAGAGATTTTTTCACTCCATGATGCTAAGAAATTGTAATGATAATAATCAAATATTTACTTTTACCCTTCCAAATTTGGGGAATTAACAGTTGTTTGAATAGGCCACATCATAGATGTTATTATCCATTCTTCAAATTTGCATGTGATTTTAAATTCTATCCATCTAACTAATTGGCATTTTATAGCACTATCCAAAACACCCAATATGGAAATCCCCACATCAGTAATTATTTATTTTCTGTCTCTAAGACAGTCAATTTCATTTTTGTTTCAGTATTTAATGATTTGTATTATCAGAGCCTTCTGACACTCCTTTAGAAGAAAATATTCATGTCACTTTACAAGGTTGAAGGCAACTATTTTAACTTAAATAATGGAATGAAGTAAATAACTGATCCAAAACACAAGAAAAAGTGTATTAATAAAATTGTTCTTCTTAACATATAAAATTATAGTTTTCAAATCATTGACAATAATAAGTATTTGTAGTTCAGGCTCAGATGATTTGAGTACCACATTTTGCCTTCCTTTTTTTTCTTTTTTCTTTTTTTTTCTTTAGTATTTTATTTTCCCCAGTTACATGTAAAACAATTTTTAACATTTGTTTTTAAGACTCTGCATTCTAAATTCTCTCCCTTCCTCCCTCCATACCTCCCCCACCCGCTCAGTTGAGAAGGCAAACAATTCAATATAGTTTATACATGTGTAGTCATGCAAAACATATCCATAATAGTCATGTTGTGAGAGTAAACACAGACAAAAATATCAAGAAAAATAAAGAAAGTTTAAAAAAAAAGTATGCTTCAATCTGCATTCATATGCCATCAGTTCCTTCACTGGAGATGTATGGCATTTTTCATCATAAGTCCTTCAGAGTTGTCTTAGATTGTATTGCTAAGAATAGTTAAGTCATTCGCAGCTAATTATCTTACAATATTGTTGTTACTTTGTACACAGTACATTTCACTTTGCATCAGCCCATGCAAGATTTTCCAGGTTTTTCTGAGAGCATCCTGCAGATCATTTCTTATAGTACAATAGTATTCCATCATAATCACATACCACTATTTATTTAGCCATTCCCCAACTGATGGGCATCCCCTTGATTTCCAGTTCTTTACTCCCAGAAAAGAACTAGTATAAATATTTTTGTACATATAGGTCCATTTATTTATTTATTTAGTGATATAGACCTAGTAGTGGTATTGTTAGGTCAAAGGGTATGCCTGGTTTTACAGCCTTCTGGGCATAGTTCCAAATTGCTCTATAGAATGATGAGTCAGCTCACAACTCCACCAATAGTGCATTAATGTCTCATTTTCCCCACATCCTTTCCAACATTTGTCATTTACCTTTTCTGTCCTATTAGACAATCTGATACATATGAGGTAGTACTTCAGAGTTTTTTTAATTTTTGTTTCTCCCATCAACAGTGAGCTCAAATATTTTTTTTCATTTGGCTATAGATAACTTTAATTACTTCATCTGAAAACTGTTCATATATTTTGATCATTTATCAGTTGGGGAATGGCTCTTATTTTTTATAAATTTGATTCAGTTCTCTACATGTTCGAAAAATGAGGCCTTTGTCAGGGAAACTTGCTTTAACATTTTCTTCACTGTTACTATTGCTAACTGTATTTTTTCCCTCCATCCTATTCCCCCCACCTTTGTTTATTATATTCTTTCCTTCCTTTCACCCAGTCCCTCCTCATAAGTGTTTTGCTTTTGACTTCCCCCTCCTCCAATCTGCCCTCCCTTCTATCACACACACCCCCTTCTCTTATCCCCTTCCTTTTCTTCTTTGCTTTATGGTAAGATAGATTTCTAGATAGAGTGTGTATGTTATTCCCTATTTGAGGAATTTGAGAGTAAGATTCACTCACTCTCTCTCATGGTCCCATTCTTCCTCTTGATTGTAAAAGCTTTTTCTTTTCTCTTTTATGTGAGATAATTTACCCCAATCTACCTCTCCCTTTCTATTTTTCCCAATACATTCCTCTCTCACCTCTTGATTTTATTTTTTTTTACATATCATCCCTTCATATTCAACTCACATCTGTGTCCTGTGCCTACATATACTCCTAACTACCCTAATATTGAGAAAAGTCTTATGAGTTACAAATATCATCTTCCCATGAAGCAATATAAATAGTTTAAAATTATTAAGTCCCTTATGATTTCTCTTTCCTGCTTACCTTTTTAGGCTTCTCTTGGGTCTTGTATTTGAAAGTCAAATTTTCTATTCAGTTCTGGTCCTTGAATCAAGAATGCAAGAAATGCCTCTATCTCATTAAATGTTTATTTTTTTCCCTAAAGGATTATACTCTGCTTTACTGGGTAGATGATTCTTGGTTGTAATCCTAGTTCCTTTGCCCTCTGGAATATCATATTCTAAGCCCTCCAATACTTTAATGTAGAACAGGCCTGCACAACCTGCAGCCCACGGTATGCTAATGGATTTTGGGCAGCCCACAAAAAGTATAGCAGAAAACATCTACATTTTCTGTGGTTTGCCTGAAATCCTTTGGAATGCCCATGGACCACTTATGGCCCACGGCCTGCAGGTTGTGCAGGTCTGATGTAAAAGGTGCTAAATCTTGTGTTACCTTGACTGTGGCTCCACAATAGTTTAATTATTTCTTTCTGGCTTCTTGCAATATTTTCTCCTTGACCTGGGAACTCTGGAATATGCCTATGATACTTCTGGCAGTTTTCATTTTGGTATCTCTTTCAAGAAGTGATTGGTGGATTCTTTCAATTTCTATTTTATCCTCTGATTGTACAATATCAGGACAGTTTTCCTTAATAATTTCTTGAAAGATGATGTCTAGGTTCTTCTTTTGATCATGGCTTTTAGGTAGGCCAATAATTTTTAAATGATCTCTTTTGAATGTATTTTTCAGGTCAGTTGTTTCACATTTTTCAGGTAAGTTCCAGGTCAATGTTTCACATTGCCTTCTAATTTCTTTTTATTCTTTTGGTTTTGTTTTATTGTTCCTTGATTTCTCATAAAGTCATTAGGTTCTATTTGCTCCATTTTAATTTTTAAGGAATTATTTTCTTCAGTTGGCTCTTGGACCTCCTTTTCCATCTGGCAAATTCTGCTTTTTAAGACATTCTTCTCCTCATTGGCTTTTTGGACCTCTTTTACCATTTGGCCTAGTCTGTTTTTTAAGGTGTTATTTTCTTCAGTATTTTTTTGTGTCTCCTTTACCAAGCTGTCACCTCTTTTCTCATGATTTTCTTGTATCATTTTCATTTATCTTTCCAATTTTCCCTCTACCTCTCTTATTTGATTTTCAAAATCCTCTTTGCACTCTTCCATGGCCTGAGATCAACTTATATTTTTCTTGGAGGCTGTGGATGCAGGAGCTTTGACTTTGTTTTCTTCTTCTGAATGTATGTTTTATCTTCCTCATCACCATAATAACTTTCTATAGTAGAGTTTTTTCTCCCATTGTTTACTCATTTTCCCAGCCTATTACTTGACTTTTAATTGTTTATTAAGGTAGGGCTCTGCTTCCAGGGTGAAGTGTGTACTGTCCCAAACTTCAAGGGTTTTGTGCAGCTGTTTTCAGAGATATTTCTAGGGACCTGTTAGTTTTCAGTTCTTCCAAGGTGATATGATCTAAGGAGAGGTGTTTACTCCCCTCCTGGCTTGTGCTGTAGTCTGTGATTGAACACAAACACTTTTTTCTTCCCTGGAGCTGTGAAGAGGGTGCCCCCTTCCACTGTAGCTACAAACTCTGGTGTGCTAGTGCTCTTCCTCTCCCTGGAACTTCCCCCCAGGACTGGGACTCAGCTCTAAGTATGGGCAAAGCAACAGAGGCCTGTCTCTGTGTTAGCAAAAAAAAAACCCCTGTAATCTCCTTCTGACCAGTTGTTTGAATCCCTTACCATCTGTAGGGTGAGAGCTCTGGAAATAGCCACTGCCCCTGCCACTGCTGATTCAGTCACTCCTAAGGCCTTCTCCTGGTTTGCTGTGGTTGGATCTGTTCTGGCACAACCTGTGTTGGCCTGTGCTCCACTCTCACCAGGCACGACATACCTTTCCTGCTGACCTTCTAAGTTGTCTTTGACATCTGTGGGTTGAGAGGTCTAGAAACAGACTCGCTCTCTAGCACCTTCACTAAACAACTTCTTTTTGGGGGTTCATATCATCCAAGTATGCTATGTAATCTGTGCCCCAGGAGTTTCTTCTTTCCTCCTTAATTTGATCAGTACCTGGTTCATAGGTTTTCTCTCTAATACATCTCATACCTTCATGCTAGGGAATTTTTTCATCTATGTTGGTGCTTGCTCAAAAACCTTAGCTTGCAAGTTCCTCAATCTACTCAATTTCTTTGACCTGCTCTGCTACTCTTCCTGAACTATAAACAGAGATGATTATACATACCCTTGATCTTGCCATCACTTACAAGTATCCCATTTCTGTTTCATACATTCTGAAATTCCTTTATCTGATCATAAGATTTTATCATTTCATTTCCCCATGTCTTTATGACTCCAATCTTGTTATTAATCTTCACCATGACCCATATTTCTTCCATACTTCAGTTCTTTTGCAGATGATCATCCATGTACTTACTGAATGCTAATCCCTTCTTTCTCTGGACCTCTCTGTAAATCACGCTTGAATCACTTCTTCCTTTGTCATATTGCTAACCTTACCTTGCTAAATCTCAACCATAGATTTCTCTTCCCATCTAGCTCCTTTTTACTCCTATTTTTAGGCTGCTGAAGACACTTGGAAGAGATCACTAAAACATGATAATTGAGTATACTATAAATTTGTACTATCTACTCTAAACTAAGGGCAGCTAGGTGGTACAGTGGATACAGCAATGGGCTTAGAATCAAGAAGACTAGTCATGAGTTCAAATCTGGCATCAGATTCTTATTAGCTATGTGACCCTGGGTAAGTCACTTAACCTTTGTTTGCCTCAGCTCCTCAGAAAGAAATGACAAACCATTCCAGTACTTGCCAAGAAAACCCCAACATGGAGTGACAAAGTGTTAGACATGACTGAAATGACTCAACAACAACAATAATTTCAATGAGACTCTCACTAGTATAGACTACTTCCTGACGAATTCATTATTTCACACCCAAAAGGGGTTGTTTCAAATCTTCTTGTCTCTACTCAAGCCTCCCACCTTCTTAGCTAAGGATTTCACTTTGTAGAGAGGTAGGGAACCTGACCCTGGAATTCACCCCAATCACAGAAAAACAAAGACATTCACCATGAGTTTCCTCTTCCCCTCTCTTCCTTATCACACAAAATTCAGACATCTTTCCTGATGATTATTTAACATCAGTCTTTGATGAAGGGGTGTCTTCTTCTTACCAAAGTCTTCCCTTTTATATGTACCTGTGATTTCATCCCCTCCCATCTTCTCTAAACAGATAACCATAACACCCAATCCCTACCACTAAATGTACTCTCTCTCATATCTTCAGTTTCTCTTACCTTCTGGTTCTTTTCCTTGTTCCTACAAACACACCCATTTCTCTTGCATCCTTAAAAAAATGAATCCTATAATTGCTGCTAGCTATTGGACTATATTTTTTTCCCTTTCATTGCTAAAGTCCTTGAAAGAATCATTCACATTTGGCATCTTTGTTTCCTCTCCACTAACCTAGTTCTAAACCCTCCGAATCTGCTCCATACTCCACTATTCAACAGAAACCACCCATTCTGAAGTTACAAATCATCTCTTAATTGCCGAATAGAAAGGCATTTTCTTAGTCCTGAGATTTCTTGATCTTTTTTCATCATTTAACAACATGAATCACTTTCTCCTCCTGCATATTCCTTTCTCTTAAGTTATCATAACCCTATTCTCCCTGATTCTCTTCCTATCTTTCTGATTATCTTTTTAAAGATTCCTTGGTTGATACTTCATTCATATTCTAATTGTGGGATATCCAAACTATTAGCATATGCTAACTGTGGGCATCCCTCAAAGTTCTGTTCTGTCCCTCTTCTCCCTCTCTCTTATCTTGCTCTATGGTCTCATCAATGCTCATAAGTTCAATTATTGTTTTATGCAGATGATTTCCAGATCTATCTTCCTAACCCTTGTCTCTCTTCAGATCTTTAGTTCCACAATCCCAATTGCCTTTTAGACATTTCAAATTGAACATTCAATAGAATTTTTTTTTTATTCAGAATGTTCAAAATAGAACTCATATTTTCCATCCAATCCCTCCTCTTGTCCAAACTTTCTTATTACTGTCAAGGGCAACACTATGTTTCCAGTCACTTAGAGTTAAAAGGATGACAACCTCAGTGTCATCCTTTATTTCTCATTTTCAATCACCCTACATAACCATCTGTTGCCAAATCTTGTCATTTCTACTTTCACAACATCAATTGTATATTCCCCTTCTCTCCACCCACACAACTACCACACTAGTTCAGGGTTTTATTATCTATTGCTATAATATTGTGATAAAATTCCAATTGGTCTCCTGGCTTTTAAATGTTTCCCCAGTGAAATCCATTCTCCACTCAGTTGCCAAAGTGAGTTTTGTATTGTTTTTTCCCTAAAGCACAGACCCAGGGGCAGTTAGGTGGGGCCATGGATAGAACACTAGCCCTGGAGTCAGGAGGATCTTAGTTCAAATCCAGCCTCAGACATTTAACACTTACTGTGTGACCCTGGGCAAGTCACTTAACCCCAATTGCCTCACCAAAACAAAACAAAACAAAAAAAAATTTTAGTGGCCTAAAGCTAGGTCTGATCATGTCACTCTCTGGCTCAATGAGAAATTGTGGCTCCCTATTAACTCCAAGATCAATATGAATTCCTTTGCTTGACATTCAAAGCACTTCATAATGTATTTCCTCCCTACTTTTTCATTCTTCTCACATTTTGAACTTCTTCAACACACACTACCATACAACAACCATGTATTAATCGCATTTCTTAAAAAAAACTACACTCATCTCTCAAATCTGTGCTTTTATACTGGCTATCCTTCATGACCGGCGTACTCATCTCAGTCATCTCTCCTTCTTAGTTCTCTTGACTTCTTTCAAATCTCAGCTCTATTCTTACCTGCTGTAGAAAGCATATCTGCCCCCTCCACACCTAATACTTTCTATTTTTAGATTGCTTTCCATCTACTCCGTGTATATACATATCTGTGTACGTGTGCGTGTGTGTGCATATATATGCATATATTTTTGTTAATATAAGCCTAGTTGCTTTATTGTTTGTCTTTCTTGTTAGAATGTTAATACTTTGGAAAAGGTCATTGTTTTTGTTTATCTTTGTATTGTTGGATATAACTTAGTTACATCTCTAGTAAGTCTTAATCTTCCTCAGATTAAACTCACTCCAATGTGTTCAAGTTTTGTATGGCCTTGAGACATCCCTCTTCATCTTAGTTATTTTTTCATTGTTTCTAAATTATTTAAAAAAAAAAACCTGGAAAAACTATGACAATTAATGATTCCAATTATGAAACATGCTATCCATACAGAGAAGTACTGGATTTACTGGGCAAAATGAGATGTACATATTTTTGTGTGCAAGCCAGTGAGGGAATTTGTTTTGATTGATAATGCATATTTGCTATAAGAAATTTGTTTTTCTTTTTTCCCAGGAAAGTGGAGGTGAAATGGAGAGATGTCTCTTCATATATATAAAAGTGGGCACTACAGATGTGAAATTTTACATGTGTTTTCAATGATTAGTTTTATTTATTAGTATTATTAGTTACATTTAACTGTTTCGCTTTATTATGAGGTCCCTCACAAAAGTGAGAGTAATGTTTGGAGTGCAAAAACAAGCATATCAATAAACATTAACCTTTTTAAAAAATGTGGTACACAGATCTGAATACAATATTAAAAACTTGATATGGTGAGGACAGACTATGTGAGTATACTAGGACTATTACCTCCCATCTTTTGGGCACTATTCTCCTATTAATATATGCAGACATCAGTTTTACCTTATCATATTTTTGACACATATGAATTAAGAGTTTTTGATGAACTAAAGCCTATAGCTCTTCATATGAACCTTTTATATGTTTTCCTATGCATGCTTGTCATCAAAAATAAGCATAGCAAGAAATAGGAAAAAAATGTAATTATATTAAGCAAACTGTGGGAAAAAAATGATTGAATCCTATATAATGAAGCAAAAGAAAAGAGGGGAGAAAACTTTTTGCTACCTGTAGAAAGAGGAGGAGGTTCCTATCTGTAGCAAGTATCTTTCTGGTATCTTATAAGATAAATAAAGTCATAGGTTCCTTTGGCTTTTTGAACTTCAGATTTTCTATTATTTAATATCAATTTATACCAAATTCAAACCTAAATGTTTCTTTGATTTACAAAAAATTAAAAATCCCTTTATATGGATAATAAGGGATATAAAAAGAGGATATTACAATAGTCCATTGTTGTTGTTTATTTGTTTCTGACATATCCAACTCTTTGTGATGCCTTTTTGGGGTTGTCTTGGCAGAGATACCAGAGTGGTTTGCCATTTCATTCTCCATAATCCATTAGTCCATGACAATACTAATATTTTTTTTTCCTATTTAAGACAGCTTGAGAAACCCAGCAATAAGAATGTATGAACATGTATTAATAAATGTGTATCATAATCCATGATTATGATATTCTTGAAATGAGAGTCAAGGAAAAGTTGCCTTTTTTTTTTTCCTCCTATAAAATTTCTAGAACTGCTTTGGAGATAAATTATAGTAAAGTTCAAAGGTTCTTTATTTAGCATATCCAAAACATTCTATTTCTGAAGATGAAGTATATAATTAAATAAGATTTATTACTGGAATAACACAAATTTCTTGGCTTTAATGCTATAGTGATACTTGTAATTTCCTTATTCCACAGATGGTATAAAACAGGATAAGATAAATAAGTTTATTTATTTAGGAAGCCCCCAATGCCAACTAAAAAGATAAACTAGAAAATGATGGGTCAAAAGAAATGTCTAGACAGCATGTTTTAGGGGAAAAATTGTGAAAGATAGCTGAGGGGATCAAAGAAGACTTCTAAGAGGTGGGAACTACCTCTTTTGAAGTAGAGCTTAAAGTAGCATAAAGCAAATGAAGATCAGTGCATTCCAGGCAATGGAGATGCCATATGAAAGTGCATGGAGATGCAAGACAATACGAAATAAGATTAGGACCAAGCAGCTTGTCCAGTTTGCCTAACAACGAATGAATGAGAGGAGCTTGAATAATACTGTAAAGAGAGACTAGAGTAAAACTGTGAAAGGCCTTAAATGATAGGCTCAGGAGTTTGAATTTTTATCCTTAGACAAACAGGGGGTTACTAAAGGTTTTTGAGCAGGAAATTGTCACGTAATAATATGAAGATTATTTCTGGAGAAGGAAAGGTCTAGAATCAGAGAGATCTGTCAGGAGGCTGCTATAATAGTCCAGGTGAGAGATAATAAGGACATGGTCTGTAGTGGTGACAGGATCAATACACTTAAAAAAAATGAGGAGCAATTTGTGGAAGTAGCAAAAAGGCAAATTTATGTTTGACAATGTAAAGATTTCCTAACAATTAGAGAGACCCTCAAATTGAATTGGCTGCCTCAAGACAAAGTGGGTTTCTTTTTATTGAAAGCCTTCAAGCAAAATATATGTAATCACTTACCAAGTATTTTGTAGATGGGATTCTTTATTGGGTATAGGCTAGAGCTAGACTAAATGGCTGCTAAAGTATGTCCTTACCTTAAAATTCTAGGATTCTGTGAATGAAAAAGAGAGGGCAGATGCAATAGATATTGTTGAGATTGAATCAACTGGGCTTGGCGACTGATTGGATGTTGAGGTGGGATGGAGGGAGGGTTCAGTGGGTTAGAGTGAGTGAAGAATCAGATATGATTGCAAAGGTTTGAGTTTTGTGGTTGAGGAGGACAGGAGAGTCATCAGGAGAAGTAGGGGAATTAACAGAAAGGGTGAGTTTGAGGTGGAGTATGATATCATTAATTCCATTTTGACATGTAAATTTCAGGTGGCAACAGTAGATACAAGTCAAATATTTCCAGCAGATTGTTGTAGACATAGTACTGGAGATGAAGAGGTAGATAACAGCTAGATATGTAAAAGTAAGAGTCATTTGCATAGAGGTGTTAAATGAAACCATGGAAATGACTGAGATTGGCAAGGGAGAAGAAATAAATAGATCTGGGGAACTTTGCGGGAGGCTTCAGTGGATTCCCTTTGCAGTGAGGATAAAACATAAATTCTTTTTTTTTATTAATTTATTTTTAGTTTTCAATAATCACTTCCATATGCTTTTGAGTTTTAAATTTTTCCCCCCTCCCTGCCCATCTCCTTCCCTAAGATGGCATGTAATCTGATATAGTCTCTACATATACATTCCTATTAAATGTATTTTCATGTTACTCATGTTGTAAGAAAGAATTAGAACCAATAAGAGGAATCACACAAAAGAGAAAACAAAACAAAATAGGAAAAAAAAAGAGCAAATAGTATGCTTACATCTGCATTCAAACTCCATAGTTCTTTCTCTGGATGTGGATAGAATTTTTCATCATGAGACTTTTGGAGATCCTTGCATTGCTGGGAAGGGCTAAGTCTATCAAAGCTAGTCATCACACAACATGGCTGTTATTGTGTACAATATTCTACTGGTTCTGCTCACTTCACTCAGCATTAGTCCTTACAAGTCTTTCCAGGTTTTTCAGAAGTCTACCTGTTAATTATTTCTTACAGCACAATAGTATTACATTACATTCATATACCACAATTTGTTCAGTCATTCCCCAATTGATGGGCATCCCCTCAATTTCCAGTTCTTTGCCCCCACAGAAAGAGCTGCTATCAATATTTTTGTACATGTGGGTCCTTTTCCCAGTTTTATGATCTCTTTGGGATACAGAAGTGCTATTGTTGGGTCAAAGAGTATGCACATTTTTATAGCCCTTTAGGCATAGTTCCAAATTGTTCTCCAAAATGGTTTGATCAGTTCACAACTCCACCAACTGTGCATCAGTGTTTCAATTTTCCCACATCTTCTCCAACATTTATCATTTTCCTGTTTTGTCATGTTGCCCAATCTGATAGGTGTGATGTGGAACCTCAGAGTTCTTTTGATTTGTATTTCTCTAATTAATAGTAATTTAGAGCATTTTTCTATGACTATAAATGGCTTTAATTTCTTCCTATGAAAACTGCCTGTTCATATTCTTTGACTATTTATCAATTGAGGAATGACTTGTATTCTTACTTATTTGACTTAGTTCTCTATATATTTTAGAAATTAGGCCCTTATCGGAGACACTGTTTGTAAAAATTCTTTCCTAGTATTCTGCTTCCCTTTTAATCTTAGTTGCATTGGCTGTGTTTGCACAAAAACTTTTCAATTTAATGTAATCAAAATTATCCATTTTGCATTTCATAATGTTCTCTATCTCCTGTTTAGTTATAAATTCTTCTATTCTCCATAAATTTGACAGGTGAACTATTCCTTGCTCTCCCAGTTTGCTGATAGTATCAGCCTTTATATCTAAATCATGAACCCATTTTGACTTTACTTTGGTATATGGTGTAAAATTTTGGTCTATGCAGTTTCTGTCATACTCCTTTCCAGTTTTCCCAGAAGTTTTTTTTTCAAATAGTGAGTTCTTATCCCCAAAACTGGGGTATTTGGATTTATCAAATAGTAGATTAGTATAGTCATTGACTACTATGTCTTACATACCTAACCTATTCTACTGATCCACCAGTCTATTTCTTAACCAGTACCAACAGTTTTGATGATTGCTGCTTTATAATACAATTTAAGATCTGGCATTGCTAGGCCACCTTCCCTAGCATTTCTTTTCATTAGTTTCCTTGAAATTCTGGACATTTTGTTCTTCCAAAGGAAGCTTGTTATTATTTTTTTTAGCTCTATAAAATATTTTTTTGGTAGTTTGGTTGATGTGGTGCTGAATAAGTAAATTAGCTTAGATAGAATTGTCATTTTTATTACATTAGCTTGGCCTACCCATGAGCAACTGATTAAAACATAAACTCTTTTGTTTGACCTTTAAAGTCTTTCACAATCTTGTTCTAGTTTATTTTTCCAGGGTGATTATGCATTTCATTTTCTGCCAGCTGTTTTGTTTGGTTTCAACTTCACCACAACCATCTTCATCCCTTGTTCTACCCCCACTCTCATAGGATGAGCTCATTATCGGGAAACTCATCATCATGCATATTACTTCATCTTTAACACTCACATTTCATCAGTACCCTCAGTTGTTTCTACCTGTCTAATTGGAGGGGCTAGGGTGAACCAAAAACTCTTCCTAAAGCCTTCCTTTACAGAGGGCTCAGTATCCCAGAAAACTTTCCATTTGTCAGCAGCTTCTCTGTTTGGTTTAACTACTATCTTAAGGTATCCTCTGGCTCTTCTCTTCTTTGAGTACCTTGCTTTTCAGTTTCCCAGCTTCCTTTTGAACAGTCTTCTTTCATTAGATTGTAAGCTCCTTGAGAATAGGAACTGTCTTTCTTCATGTTATTTGTACCCCAAGCACTTAGCATATTGCTTGATACATAATAGGTACTTAATAGATGTGTATTGTATTGTGTTGTGTTGTATTTTATTATATTGTGGTATATATTTCTCCTCCTCTCTTATGCTCTAGCCAAAATACCTTATTTAATGTTCTCCATAAATGTCCTCCCATCACACTTGTGGGCCATTGCTGATCCCATACCCTTGGAATATTTTTCCTCCCTGTCTCTGCTTCTTAGAAATGCTCTTTTCCTTAAAAGCTGAGCTCAAGTGCCATATACTTCAAAAGACAGTCTCCTGATTCTCTTAATTGTTAGTGCTCCAGAATCAATGTGTATTTCTTTTGTAATCATCCTGAATGTGCTTACTTGTAAATCTGTTCTTTCTCCTGAAGAAGGTAAAAAACTTTCATTTAGGCATTTGTGTCCCTATCATCTAATACATAGTCTGGCTATATAGAAGTCATTTAATAAATATTTTTTACTGAAGGTTATTATAAAATAAATAGGTCATACAAACTTAATAGGGCTAATTAATATGTCAAACGAAAGAATAAGGATCAAGGGTATTGGAAAGAGTGAGTGGGAGAACCTGGATTCAAATTTTTACTCTACCATGACACATTTGACCTTTATGACTTTGGGCAAATCATTTAAATTCTTTGGGATGTAGTTCCCTCATCTATGAAATGAGGGTTTTTAACTTGATGGCTTCCTACATCTGTCAGGTCTAACTCTATGGTCTTAAGATTTTAGAAATGACAAGACAAATCCAACCAAGTACAGTTTAAAGAGATAAACAAACTCCTCTATAAGTTTTTATTTTGTTTTATTAGATAAATCTAAAAGTTCAGAATGAGGGAAGCAATGTTTCATGTTTAAAATTATCTACTGTACCAAACCAGCTTCTAACCTGTGGGTTGTCAGAGCCAACAAGAGCAGGCTAGACAAAAGAGAGTCAGGAATCAAACAGAAGTTTAATTTCAAAATGAGGAAATGCAAGCAAGGAAAGAAATTAGACACATGTGCCACCACTTTGCTCCTTAACCCCCACTAGGGAAACCTGCTCTAGTGTGGCTAAACCTCAATACTTATACCAGTAGCTACATGGTGAGCTGTACCCTGACAATGATGGGTAACAACAACAGTGAGACAAGTTTGATTCATAGCAGAGCTTCACCCTATGCACTAGAATATGGATACAGTAGGTGCTTCTCTGAGCTCAGAGAGCACCTGGTGCTGATCAAAGCAATATGATAATTATATGAAACAATTCTGGGATTTTGCTGTGACGGAGATCATTCAGGAGGTGAGCACAAAGGATTGTTGTTATTCCAAGCTCAGGATACAACTTGCTTGCTGGGCCTTAGCTTTGGAAAACAGGGTGTCTCCTGATAGTTTCTTGACAAAAGGCAAGTGTTAAGCAGATTTCAAGTTCATTGTGAGTCAACTCATAGGGAAGTATATATATGTACATATGTATGCATGTGTGTTTGTGTGTGTGCATGTATGTATGTATATGTATGTGTGTCTATATAAACACATGCATATATATATGCATACAAACATACATAAAGGAAGAAAGGGGGAGAGAGAAAAAGAGAGAGAGAAAGAGAGAGAGAAAGAGAAAGAGAGAGAGAGAGCACAGACTTCATTAAGAGAAAAACAAAAAATTAAGAATGTTAAAAGTTGTTGTTTGTCCTTCATTTTCAAAGAGGACCAAAGACATCATAAGGTGATGTCTTGACTTGTGTGTGAATTGGATTTAAATGAGGCAGAGTTGCATGAAGTTGTCAGCCTCACTCTCTCTTCCAGAGTGATTAAAGTCCAGTGGCAAGACAAATGTCAAGATGACTGGCAATGGTCCAGGATGCAGTGGATGGCATCTTTAATGTCTGACCAATCTCTAAGTACTCCACAGGGTCTGTTTCAGCTGTTTTCATGGTGTTGGAACAAATTGTTTTCATTTGCCCATTCCACTGAAAGAAGTCTTCACATGCTTGGGGTAGACATCCCCCTGACTCACTGAATAATTCTGAGGCCCATTGGTAACCAAGTTGGTTTAAACCATCTGCTGAGATGGAGCTTCTTGGAGCCATATGTGAGAGTTGGACTTTAGGTGAACAAAAAAGGTGGATGAGTAACCCTGAAAAGAGCTTGGCAAGATCTCACACCAGAGGTGCTGGTCCTTCTTGAATACACCATAATCACAGTGTTAGCTTGCTTAGTCAGACCACTTGTAGAATATTCCATTCAGTTCTGGATGCCATAATTTGGGGAAGACATTGACAAATTGGAGTTTATATAACCATTTTTTCTGCATGTTGCTTTTCCTAACCCTTTCAAATCTAGTGTCATCCCTCCCAAACTAACATAGATTAACTAATTTATTCTTATTAATATTTATTCACTTTATATTTATATTGTATATGCTCACATATATACTTCTCTCCTTCTGCCCCTTAGAATGTAAGGTTTTGGACAGGAGGGATTTTTTTTCCTTTGTAAGTATATGTTGTTATCTGTTGTTTAATCATTTCAGTTGTGTCTTTTTTCTTCCTGACCCCATTTCAGGTTTTCTTGGCAAAGATACTGAAGTGGTTTTCCATTTCCTTCTTCCAGTTTATTTTACAGATGAGGAAACTGAGGCAAACTGGATTTGGTGATTATAGCTAGTAAGTGTCTGAGGCCAGATTTGAACTCAGGAAGATGAGTTTTCCTCACTTTAGGCCCAGTACTCTATCTACTGTACCATTGCTCTGTATTTGTATACCTAGCACCTATCACAGTGCCTGGCTTACAATCACATGAACACACACACACACACACACACACACACACACACACACACACACAAATACTTGCTGGCTCACTGACTGATTTATTGAGTAAGCTTATAATTATTGTTGTGAAAATTTATTGAGTGAATTCAGAATGTTTATGCTGGAGGAAAAGTTGATGGTACCTACTGTCTTCAAGCATTTGAAAAGTCATTGTGTAGAAGAAGGAATAGATTTGTTTTTTCTAGCCTTTTTCCAAAAGCAAAATTAGAAGCAATGGATAGGAGCAGCCAAAAGATAGGTCTGATCTATATGTAAGAAAAAAAATTCTTATTAATTAGAGTTGATCAATAATTGAATAAAAGGCCTCCAATTAATGGTGGGTTCTTCATCATTGGAATTTAAGTTTACATTAGACATGCTCTTGTATAGGTGACATTACAGATATTCTTGACAATAAATATTCTGAACTAGATTACCTCTGATACCCTTGTTGAAGAGCTGTAACAACTGGTTCATTGAGTGGAAATTATTTGCTAGTATCAGCTACCCTCTTTATATATACATCTTTACTTTACCTGAAAATCATTGAATGGCTAGGTTACAATTTTCTTTCCCTTGTTCTTCCTTGAAGCTCTGACTTCCACTTCTAACTATGTTCTGTTAGGGACCTCTTGCAATGCCTGCTGGCTCAGACCTGGTTAAGAAAAATTGTAGAGAACAAGATTAATTTTTCTCATTCTGAAGGATTAAAGTATTTTTGTACCTTAGTTAACTTGACTCCCACAATGCTATATATGAATATTGGATTTTTTTTTCAGTGAACTTTATCTGATAGCATTTTTCTCCTTATATTGAAATTCACAAGTTATTATTAGGAATGTCAGTTATGTCTTTAGCTATGCCACCAATCTTATCAGTGATGAAAATGAAAATAAAACAAATACACCTAACAACAGTGAAAGAGCTAAGAGAGCTTTGCTGGGGGGAAAAAGTGTACTTCCATAGTAGTCAGAAGCTGAAAAGTTACTAAAATATTGATCTGATTCACAGAGGAAAATTCTTACCATTGTTTCCCCAGCCTCATCTACACATAATAACTCTCTACGCAGCAAAGGAAAAACAAAAATAAAAAAATAAAATAAAAAGAAACAAAGAAAAAAGCCATAAGTTGTTCAGACTACTGAGTCCTTCAAGTAGCCCCAGTAATAAAAGTAGGTAAAATGCCTAAAGAAATGTTCACTTACACCAATTTCTAAAATCAGATTAAAAGAATCTCAAATGTTTCCATCTAACAGGAAATGTTGAATCCAGTGGCACTAAAACTCCTGGGCATGAGAACTCAGTTTTTCTTTCTTTTTTTTTCTGAGAACTAAAAAAGCAAGGGTGTCTCTTACTTTCTTAGAAGCCATTTCAATATGATGGTTTCCAAGGAAACCAAGACCTGAAATGAGAACAGAGTCAGAAAATTCACAATTAGGAGGGGAAAAATTGATCATTTATCTTGACCTTATCATTATCAACAATGCGTTCAAGGTTTAAATGCATAGTGTGCTGCATGTAGAAAGAAGAAAATAGTTAACAGCAACAAACAGCTGTGAAATCATTTATGCACCTATAATTTGATATTTATGCTTCCAACTTTGAGTCTAGCTTTTTTATGAATATTGAAAGAAGCTCTATACTATGTTCTAGAAGAATTTGACCCTTTCACTTTAGATTTTTTTCATTCATTATATTAAAAGGATTGGGCATCTAAAATTTTCATAGCCTTCGAATTGTTAATATGTGTTGAAATCACAAGCAGTTTTCTTAAACAGAGCATAACCCCACGGTCCTACAACTTGTGATACAATCACATTATATAAAGCTATAGCTATACTTCAGGGAAGTTGCTTTTGGAATACCATCTTATGACTGCTGTATGGGCCACCTTTAATTCACTTAAACCTCAAGTTACCTTGAAGTATACCTGACATGACTATGGAAGTATTTCTAATGGTCAGTCACATCCATGGTATAGAGACACTGTAAGATCCATTACATGTCAAAGTCAAAATATTAGATTATGACCAGGAATGGGAATCTTCTTGAATTAAAATGGACTCCTCTATGTGGTTACAGATTCATATAAGCTGCATTTATTTCTGAAGAGTCAGTGCAACCGGTATACTGATCGTAAGAAACTATACAGTTCAGCACACCATTTATTATTATTTATACTCTCTCAAGAGAGACAGGTGTCATTAATTCTCCCCAGTACCTATCAGCCAAGGGGTTTTTTAAGTAATTAGCACATTGTTTTGAGGGAAAAAATGGGACTTGAAAGAAAATTACATCACTGGGCTAATGCTGACCAAATGTCATTGCTGTATTTGGCCTCACAGCTAAGATTAGAGAAGACAGAGATTCTAGGATTTATAGCAAATTAGTACCCAGGAACCAAGCACAAACATGAGGTTTACCATTAGGCAGTGAAACAAGCAGGCAAAAAGAAAGTGCGTGCATGCACACACACACACACACACACACACACACACACACACACACTATGGCAATAGAGGCATAGATTCAGTCACACCTACACAGGGTCAGAATCATTCACTTGAGGGAGGGAGATGTGTACAGCAGCAAAGATCTCCACAGGGTCTGCATAGGGAAATTTTATATCCTTTTTTTTTTTTTTTAGGCAATTGGGGTTAAGTGACTTGCCCAGGGTCACACAGTTGGTAAGTGTCAAGTTTGAGGCCGAATTTGAACTCAGGTCCTCCTGACTTCAGGGCCAATGCTCTATCCACTGCACTACCTAGCTGCCCCTAAATTTTATATCTTAAAGATAAATTTGGTTGAGAACAGGTAATCAATGTCAGATGAGAAGATATTCCTTTTTATATCTAATTGCAGTGAGAAAATTCACTGGATTGCTTATGTATATCAAATTCAAAGGAGAGTGTTTCCTAATGGGACCAGAAACTGAATGAAGGTTTGAGTTGCTAATCAGGGACCCCTTTTATGGAAGATGGTGCTGCAGTCACTGCAATTAACCAGGAGCCTCATCCAATCAGAAGCTATGATCATTTACATGGTTGATACAGGTTGAATACAGAATGATACATGACAGTGAAAAATAGAAGCTCTTTGTTATTGCTTATATTTTTATGGTCATTAGGACCATTTGGACTAAGTTACTCCATGTTAGGATCCTATCATTCATAACTATAACATTAAACAATATATTTCAAAAATCATAATGATCATAGCCACTAAAAAAGTTACCATAAGGAAGGAGAAAGGAAACAAGTATTTATTAAGTGTGCATTATGTTCCAGGCACTATGCTAAATGCTCTGCAAATATTAACTCATTTGGTCCTCCCAACGTGATTATTCCCATTTCACAGTTGAAGAGGTTGTGTTTTGCCCAGGGTCACATAGCTAATAAGGCTGGTTTTGAATACAAGTCTTTCTGAGTCCAGGGCCAGAATAACTAGATAAAAGCTATGCTGATAGATTTAATTTTAATATTAATTTCCCACCCAGTTATATTCCTCTGGATTTCTCTATCATGTCCAAGGCACCTATTCATCCTGCAAGATCACTTCAGCCCTGGAACTCATACCCCATAAGTACCCTCACTCTGATTAAAATCTGGAAAGGGCCTCCTAGTACCAACATTTTAGGAGGGGTCCCAGGCCAGGCATACATTCCCCACCTATGCTCTCTTTGTCTCATGCTGTACTCCCACATCCTTTCATTTCCTTATTTGTATGTTGTCTTCCTCCATTAGATGGTAAGTTCCTTGAGTGCAGGGACTGTCTTATGTTTGTTTTTCCTGGTATCCCTAAGTTTTAGCACAGTGTTTGACACATAGCAGACAATTAATATTTGTTGACTCACTTATTTGAGTTTTCATATAGATTTATTTATGTATTTGATATTTACCAAGAAAAAAATTCTCCCATATAGAGTATGAGGATTTACTAAACTAATAACAGTAACAGTAATAATGATAATGATAAGTGTTAAAGAAGGAATTCATAGGCATTGCCTCCTGAAGCCCAAAATTCTGTTCAGAGCAAAAAGAGATTCTGAATTCCCAGATAGCACAGTTGGGGATCCAGCTTTCTAGCAAAGAAAAAAAAATAATAGAGAAGAATTAGCTTTGAGAGTTGTCCTGTGGATAACTCTAAGTTCAAGAGTTCCTAAATCTGAGAGTTTATGGCATTAGGTCTTCTAGCACAGGGATTCTTAATCTTTTTGGATCATAGAATACTTTGGATCCTTTTTCAGAATATTTTAAACTGAGAAAAAATGAAATATATAAGATTTAAAAGAAAATCAAGTATTAAGAAAGTTCATAGACCTTAGATTAAGGACCTTCATTCTAGAGATAGATTTCCTAATGCATCTTGCTTTTTTTTGAAAAGGAAATAGACAGTCCACAAGGTTTCTAGGCAATGTTCTGCTCGGAGCACAAAACCAGAAAAGTATTCATGCTCTTTCTAAAAGAGCATAATGATTCCATACCAAGAATTTCAGTTGAGCCAGAAACCAGAGATAGTGGAGACAACAGTTAAGCATTGAATGATGCAGTATATGGCAATGTCCAGTGGAGGTAAGCAACCAAGGTCATTAAGTGCAATGTGGAGATATTAGCAGTCCCACAACTATGGAGGCATGAGGTACCTCTCCTTGAACATGATTTAACTAAATGTCCTTCTTATCTAAATGATCCTCTTCACATACACTATGTCTGCTTATGTTACCTTTGTGAGTACCTCTCTATTTGTGATCACATTTGTCCATTCTCCCCCTGAATATAGTTGTGCATCCTAGGTTTGTAATAAAAATACTTTCTTATTTTTCTTACTATAGTAAGAATTTTTGTTAGTGCCTTGACTTTGAGCCAATTTTATGTCCACTGACTGACTGTAAAAGGAACACATGTGTATGTATGTGTATAATCTATAAAGATAGGAATGAGAACTCCCAGAGTGAATATTGACTGTGAAAATAAGCAAGTTATTTAACATTTCCAGTGTTCTAGGCCATTTGCCATGAGCTCCCTCTTTTCTTCTCTTCCTCATCTCCTATCACTCAGATGCCTTCTGCTACCATCTCTTCCTTCACCTGTCTACATGAAGAGTTGGATTTACTCCTTACCAAGGCCCATTCCTCCACCTTCACTAGCAACCTCATGCTATCTCCTCCAATAAATTGTCCCTCTGTCATTGCCACTCTATTACTTATCTCCAATATCTCCCTGTCTTCTTCCACTGTCAACTAAAGGAAAGGCTTTTCTTCTTCCACAGAAAGGCTTTCCTCATCCTTCTTAATTCTAGTGTCTTCTCTCCCTTAGTTATTTTCTATTTATCCTGTATATTGCTTGTTTGTACATATATGTTTGCTTATTGTAATCATATGTATGTATATATGTATATATGTGTGTGTATGTGTATATATGTGTGTATGTATATATATGTGTGTGTGTGTGTATATATATATATATATATATATGTGTGTGTGTGTATATATACTCTATATATAGTCTTCTTGTATTCCCAGTGCATAGCACAGTACCTGGCATTTAGTAGGCTCTTAATAAAAGTTTATTGACTGAATCACTGACCAGGCAAATCTCTAGTACTCTAAGTTCTACATGAGTTACTGATCTGTATCAATAAAGCAAGATTCCATTTTGAGAATTCCATATTTCTTTCTAATTACAGGCCCATACCATACATACATACATATACACACACATACACACATATATACATATACATATATATGTTTATGTATGTATGTGTGTATATATATGAGGGTATATATATGAGTGCATATATATGAGTGCATATATATATATGTATATATATATATATATAAAATATACACAGGCACACACACACACACATTAGCATGAGTATTCTCCTATTCTTTCTATGTTTTTTCTCTAAGTTGGCTTTCTTTCCCAACCAACATTCATTCTGGTAATTCAGAATTTCCCCAGAGATGAGACAAATATTATAATAGATTTAGCATTTTAAAGAATGCATTGATAAGTGACTATTGTCCTACTGTATACTGTAATTCCTGACTCCGCCTTCAAATACTCCTCATTCAACAAATCATTTAGCTGATTCCATTAACTCTTTAGCAAAATGTTTACTAAACTAAGGGCAAAGAATGAATAATTACATCTTATGTTCTACCCAAAAATATGAGACACAGTCTCCCACCAATGTACACAATATATTGAGGGACAATGGGCATGAATTTCAAATACTGTTATAATGACGCACATGTGTAAGGAACATATCTGTGCAGGGCAACTCACAACTCTGGAATTATGGGCCTTTATGGCTTTTATTTTCTAAGATGCAGTTTGCCATACAAGCTCATTAATGGGAGTGGATCTGTTATTGGACTGGTCACTCCTCTCCTAAGCTATAACACTTCAAATCTGAATTACTAGATTGGCAATCTGGTCCACTCCATGGCTAGATTGCTTTAGTTCTGAACAGGACCACACATTTGTTTGTCCTTTACAAAGGACAAACTGTTCCTTTACATTGATGGAGTAGTTCTATGTTCTTCCCAAAATGTAGAGACATATATCTAGCTTAGGATTTCCAGAACTTTCCAGTTCTGCTTCCTTGGCTGGACTATTAGGTATTTTCACCTCTTAAATAGCAAGTTGTAGTGCAGGAAGTTAAATCTTCTTTTTTGTCCATCAACTATTCCTAAAAGGAAGTAGTAGTGCATAGAGAGGATTTTTTCTTCAATCAGTTCTGATCTAGAGCCCCCTTACCAGTTTAAATCTAGAACACTTCAGGGAGAGAGCTCACTTCTAGTTCATGATGATTTACTTTATCCTCATCTTTTTGCGCAAAACTATAACCAGGCAATGATTACTTGTCCAATAGTTACAACATGATTCTAGGGTTCGGGGTTTATCTGATATCAACTCTAAAGTTCACCTGTCAGACATATAAAAATTAGATGTTGAGAAATAGAACCATGCATCAATCAATCAATCAATGAACATTTATTAAGCACCTACTATGTTTCAGCCACTGTGCTAAAAAGACAGTCCTTGCTTTCATGAAGCTTTCAAGCCAAAGGAGAAGACAACATGAAAACAAATATATACAAAGGAAGCTCTATGCAGAATACAAAATAATTAACAGAGGTAAGTCACAGGAATTAAGATGGGCTGGGAAAGGCTTTCTATAAAAGATGGTATTTAAGTTGGGATTTAAAAGAAGTCAAGGAAGTCAGTAGGCATAGGCAAAAAGGAGAATATTCCAGGCATTGGGGACAGCCAGAGAAAATTTCCAGAGCCTAGAGATGACAGCTAGTGTCATTGGATTGAAGAGTATATTAGGAACTAAGCAGGTTGGAGAGGTAGTAGGGGCTTATGGAAGAGTTTTGAATGCCATACAGACCATTACGTATTCAATCCTAGAAGTAATAGGAAGTGACTAGAGTCTGTTGAGTAGGGGAGTAACATGGCTAGACCTGTGCTTTAGGAAAATTACTTTGGTAGCTAAATGGAGGATGGATTAGAGTGGTGATAGATGAGGCAAGCAGACCACCAACAGGTTATTGCAATAGTCCAGGCATGAATTGATGAGTGCCTGCATTAGGGTAGTGGTACTGTCAGAGGAGAGAAGGGGGCATATTCTACAGATTTTACAAAGATGAAATTAATAAGCTTTGGCCAAAAAAAATTGATATTGGGAATGAGAAATTGTGAGGAATTGAGGATAACTTCTAAGTTGTGAGCCTGATGGACTGGGAGGAATATTGTATTGCCTTCTATAGTGATAGGGAAGATGGGAGGGAGAAAGGTATAGAAGGAAATATATTTAGTTCAGTTTTGGCAATGTTGAGTTTAACGTGTCTACTGAACATCCAATTTGAAATGTCTGAAAGGGAGTTGGAGATGTGAGATTGAGGGTCAGCAGAGAGGTTAGGTAGATTTGAGAATCATGAGCTTAGAGATGGTAATTAAATCCATGGGAACTGATGAGATCTTCAAGTGAAGTAGTATAGCAATAGAAGAGAAGAGGTGATAGGACAGAACCCTGAGGGACACCTACAGTTAGAGGGGGTGCTCTGGAGGAGGATCCAAACTAGAAGATTAATAAGGAATGGTCAGATAGGTAGGAGGTGAAACAGGAGAAAGTAACATTCCAAAAACCTAGAAAGAAGAGAGTATCAAGGAAGAAAGGGTGATCAACAGTGTCAAAAGCCACATAGAGGTCAAGGAGGATGAAGACTGATAAAGTACCATTAATTTGGTGACAAAAAGAGTATTAGTGACTTTAGAGAGAACAGTTTCTGTGAAATAATAAAGTTGGAATCTGGATTGTATAGCATTAAGTAGAGAGTGAGGGGAGAGAAAAATAGAGGCAGCTATTGTAGATGACCTTTTCAAGGAGTTTAACTACAAAAAGCAGAAGAGATATTGGATGATAGCAGGAATAGAAAGGACAAATGAAAGTTTTTTTTTCAGGATGAGGAAGACATGGGAATGTTTGTAAATAATGAGTAATATAAGTAATAAGCCAGTAGACAGGGAGAGGCTGAAAATAAATGATAGAGTGGGGGGATTACAGAGGGGGAAAACTGTTGGAAAAGATGGGATGGAAAGGGACTGTTTGAACAGAAAGCAAGATTAGCCTTGGTAAGAAGTAAGCTCATTTCATCAAGGTGAGATAGGGATAAGGTAGCTAATGACAAAAGGTATCTGAGTGATAGAAAATGAGGAAGAGATGCAAAGAAGGAGCTCATAGTGAATGGTTTCACTTTTTTTCTGTAAAATATAAGTCAAGGGGGCAGAGCCAAGATGGCAGAGTAAAAGCAGTGACTTGCTTGAGCTCTCCTCCAAACCCCTCCTAATACCTTTAAAAAATGGCTCTAAACAAATTCTAAAGCAGCAGAACCAACAAAAAGAGTGAAAGAAATTTCTAGCCCAAGACAACCTGGATGATTGATCAGAAAGGTATATCATGCGGGGAGGGGAGAGGAAAGCAGTTTGGTGTGAGGGCACAGGCAAAACAGGCCTCAGCAAAGTTGGAGCAGGCCTCAGGGGACCAAATCATGGGCAGCTGTGGCAGTTTCCAGACTTCTTAACCCACAGATGCCAAAGACAACTTAGAAGGTCAGTAGGAAAGGTCTGTGACCACCGTGAGAGAGAAGCTCAGTCCCAGTCCCAGTCCCAGTGCAGCCCCAGGGCAGTGACTGCTTCGAGAGCTCTCAGCCCACAGATGGTAGGGGAATCCAGTAGCTGATCAGAGGAGGATTACAGGGATCTCTTTGCTGGTGCAGAATTCTCTTGCTTTGCCTGTGCTTGGATCTGGGTCACAGTTCTGGGTGGTGGTCCTGGAGCGAAGAAGTGTGCTGGTGTGGTAGAGCTTGTAGTGGTGGTGGATAGGAAATCCTCTCCACATTTCCAAGGCAGAAAAGAGTGCTTGTGGTCACTCATAGACCAGAGCACAGGCCAGGAAAGGAGTAAACACCTTGCCCCTTATCATACCACCCTGGAAGAACTGAAAATTTACAGGTCCCTAGAAGTATCTCTGAAAACAGCTGCACAAAACTCCTGAAGCTTGAGACAGTACATTCTCCACACTGGAAGTAGATCCCTACCTTAACAAAGAGTATGTAACTCAAGTAATTGGCTGGGGTCATGAGCAAACCTCGCAAAAAAAAAAAGTGAGACCATAGAATCTTTCTTTGGTGACAAAGAAGATAGTAACATAATACCAGAAGAAGACAATAACATCAAAGCTCCTAAATCCAAAGCCTCCAAGAAAAATATGAATTGGTCCCAGGCCATGGAAGAGCTCAAAAAGTATTTTGAGAAGGAAGTAAGAGAAGTAGAGGAAAAACTGGGAAGAAAAATGAGAGTGATGCAAGAAAATTGTGAAAAACAAGTCAACAGCTTGCTAAAGGAGACCCAAAAATAGAAAATAACACCTTAAAAAATAGCCTAACCCAAATGGCAAAAGAGGTCTAAAATATAAGTCAAGAATCTCAGCTGAGAATGTTGGGGTAGGGGTGTCATAGGATGTTTGAGGAGAGAGGAACGAAAAGGTTTGGAAGAGTCACTGTGGAGAGGGGGATTGTGGCTTATTAGGATTACTTAATAGCAGCAAGGGCTCAGCTCAGGTTTTGTAAATTTGTGGTAGATCCAGTTGGAATGGAGTGATTTTTTTTCCACCTTTGTTCAGCAGCATGTGTGTAAGAGGAAAGGCAAAAAATGGTGAGTCATCCAAGGTTGAGGCTTGGCATAGAGTCATCTTTACTCCTCTCTCTCTCTCTCCCTCTCTTTCTCATACACACACACACACTCATATACACACCACATAAAGAAACATGACTAGCATCTCTAAACTGAAAATAGCAACAGTAGATTTCATTTTTATGCTTTAATCTCATATTAGAATATGTTTATTCACATTTTAAAAGATATATATCTCATTTTTATCGCTCCCTACCCTGAAGAAGAAAGCAATTATAAACATCGCTTTATGTAATAGGTTTCCTACCCATAGTAACCCAACATTCCACATTCTTCATTTGAATTCTTTTCTTTTTCTATAGCATTCATTCTTTAGATTTATGCAAGGTCTTTATATTCAGCAACCGTATTATTTTGAATTCTCTGCTCTTACTAGTTTCAGTCACATTTTTACATAGGAAATAAGAAAAAAAATATACTTTTTGTAATATCCAAAGTTTGTTAAATATGATTTTGATCACCCTGTTAGCAGTGAGGTTGAAATTTTAAACAATTCACATAGTATCTAATGTGCTATGATTGTGTTAAGAAAAATAAATTTAATTCAATGCTGACATTTACTACCTTTGATCTGGGGAAAGTCTGTTAAACTTCTGAGTGCCAGGTAACCTCTGATCTCTTTTTAGCTCTAGACAGATAATCCTATATATATTTTTGCTCTAATCAACTAGTGTAAGGTGTTTGCTGCCCACATTAGTTGCATATGTCCAAAAGTGGGCTGTCTAATTGCAGCTCACAGTAAGATATAGATAGGTGTCACTACTTTATTGCCCTCTCTTCTCCAAATGAAAATTACTTTCATTGCTGAAGGAAAAAGAATAAGGGGCCATGAGGCTGGCTGCTTTGTTCTGATAGGGGATACTGAACTAGATTTATATCTATTTGTCTCCTAAATATTAGTGGTTTTCTTTTTTCTTTTTTTTTTTGACTTGACTCCTCTGTACCAAATGCTAGTTACACAAAAGACCACTACCAATAGTGAATAGAAAATAAACACATTTATTTGTTCATCAAATTTATCAAAGTGGATAGCAAAAAGAAATCAAGGAAGCTGTATAGATTAGAATATGTAGAAAATACATGAGAATGAATGAATTATTTAGATGAAAGTAAGCTGAGGTCAGCACTCAACCAAGAGAAAGCTGCCAATCTCATCCAAGTAGAGAAGCCAAAAGTTTCTGTGACCATGAACCTTGTGCCTTCTATCTCCTGCAGGGTGCAGCATTTCCTCTGAGGGAAGATGACAAGGTAATAGATTGGCATCTTCCATCTGCCCCAAAGCAATAATTTCTAGGTGTGATAATACAAGGAAACTTCCACCTCTCGTGCAAACAGGAGTAACCTACCTTTTGTACTCAGGCCTTCTATCTTTTGCTGTGCCTGTCCATTGGAGGAAGAGGAAAAGGAATGTTGGTAGGGAATAGGACTTCTTTCTCCTGCTGCTCAGATTTGATTTTCAACTTCATCTGTGCCCTTTTCCTTTCTTGTCTCTCTACTTTTTAGAGGGAGAAGAGTAGTGTAGCAGAGCCTCCAATCTGACCATCTGAACATGTGCCTCCCATCTCATGATACACTTGCCTCCAGGCCTGTCTCCAACCTCCACTGGGAAGAGGAGTGGTACTCTTTAATCAGTGATAAATATTCTCAGACCTGGTCATAGCATTCAAATCACAGTGATTCTGTACATCACTATTGTGTACATCACCATTCAGACATTATTCCTTATACCTCACTGCCTTATTCATTATTTTCTTTCTCCTCAACTTCCCTCCCCAAAGTTTTAACCATACACCACCTAGTCCTTCCACTATACCTTGGAAAAGGTCTATTTTGTAGGCCTAAAACTTCCATTCATTTTAATCTTGTTGTTTCCTACTCATTCCATCTACCAGATATTACTGAAACCTAGACCCTCCCAGAAGACACAGCCTCCCTGGCCACTCTTTCTCATATTGGCTGCTCATTCACTTGTTGTTCTTGACTCACTGGTCAAGGCAGAGGAATTGGAATATTCCTTGCTTCCCATTGCCACTTTCAAGTTCTCACCTTACCTCTATCACTCAGTTACCTTTCTTCCTTTGAAGTTCATGCTATTCATACATACCAACCAATCAAAATTTTGTTAGCTGTTGTCTAAAGACCCCAGGTCATAGTTCTTCCTTTCTTAATAAATTCTATAAACACTGTTCACGATTTTTCTCTCCTCCCCAACTCCTGCCCTCATACTAGGGGACTTTAACATACATATTGTCTCTTCCTGAATAATATGACCACTCATTTCTTTAATCTACTCACTCCTTTTGAGCTACTCCTTGACTCTACTTTACTCATACACAAAGATGGTCATACCTTTAATCTTGCTGTCATCCACAAACGTACCACCTTCACGTTCAAGAATTCTGAAATTCCTTTATCTTATCATAATAGATTGGCTTTTCACCTTCCCCTTTGACTTCCCTTATAAAACTCTTTTCTTTGTCTACACTATGACCTCCAATCTCTTGACCTCTCATTTTACTCGTAGGCAACCTCACCTGCATTAACCACTGCTTGCTCTTTCCTATTTTGACCCCCTGGTGTGCCACTTCAACTCTACAATATATCCTCCTCTCTTGAATCCTCAGCCCCCTCATCATATTACAAATTAAGCCCTGCCAAGCCTCAGTCACATATCACTCCCACCATTTGCCATTTTTGCTCCAATACACACGCTGCTAAACAAAGGTGGAGAAAATCAGACAACTATTCTGACTGGATTCATTAAAAATTTACATTATACAACCTCAACTGGGCCTTCACTGTTGCTAGGTAATCCTATGATACCTTTATTAATTCCTCCTCCCTCACCCTCTGACCTGAGATTCTTGCCCATATTTTACAGAAAAAAAATTGAGACCATTCAACCACAAGCTCCATCTTCTTCCTTCTTTCTCATCTTCTCTCCCTTGGGACACCACTCTCTCCTGGTTCTCTTCCTACCTATCTGACCACTCCTCAGTCTTCTATGCTTGATCTTCATTCAAATCATACCTTGTAACTAGAGGTCTTACATGGTTCTGTCCTGGACCCTCTATATTATTTCACTTAGTGATCTCATCAGTTCCCATGGATTTGAATACCATCTCTACTCTGATGATTCTCAAATCTCCCTATTCTGTTCCATTTTCTCCTGACCTCCAATATCCAACTGCCTCTCACACATCTCAAAATAGATGTCCAGTAGAAATCTTAAACTCAGCATCTCTCTTTTTGTCTCTCTTTCCTCTCTCTATCTCTTTATCTGTGTCTGTGTATGTGTCTCTTTCTATATTTAATAAAGATTTCTTCTCTCTGAAGAATACAAAAATAAATAAAATCATGAAATCATGGATGTCTCAAGAAAAGTGCTAAAAATAAGAATGGTATTAGTAAATATGAGACTAATTTCAAATATTATACAATAATATAGAGAGTTCCCTATTTTGAGAGTTCCTTAAAACAAGTAATCATAGATCCAGTGCATATATCTCTATATAGGTAGAGATTTTCAGAGACACACCACGATGCAGTTGATAGAGAACTGACCTGGAGTTAGGGATATCTGAGTTCAAGTGTTACCATTGTTACATACTAACTGTATGAGTCACAGGCAAGGTATTCTAAGTAGCACATGCAACTCTCTGCAATGCTAAATTGTACAAGAGATGATAATCAGAATTATTGAAGGGTGTCTAAACAGTAATTCCTCACAGTGAGGAAACTGAAATGCCCTTCACTAATTTAATGATACTTCCTTCACCAATTGAAAACAATGGCACAGAAATTATAATTTAAGCCATGGGAGCTGATGAGATCACCAAGTCAAATAGTAAAGAGGGATAATGAGAAAGACCAAGGTCAGAGCCTGGGATACACTCTTTGAGTGAGAGTGAGAGTGAACTGGATGAAGATCCAGAAAAGTAGACTGAGAAGGACTAATCAGATAGGTAGGAAGAGAACAAGGAGAGTAATATAACAAAAACCTAGAGAAAAGAGAGTATCAAGAAGAAGAGGATAAAAAAAATTGATTAATGTGATAGGAAAAAACATAAGCCTGGGAATTTGGTTGAATAATAGAACCACAACTACCATATCTACTATAGGTAAGGATTATTATATCATCATGGTGGAAGGAACTACTGCTAGAGTGTTATTTGGAACCCAATAATCATTTGATATTTTAAAATCAACATGTCCAAAATTTAACTAATTATTGTTTCCTCCAAAACCTTCCTTTTTTCAGATTTTACTATTATTGTCAAGGGCACCATCATCTTTCTAGTCACTCAACCTCACAACCCCTGTCATCCTTGACTTTGCACTCTCTCTTGACCTCTATATATAGTTGGCTAAGTCTTCTTGATTCTACATTTTCAGTTTCTCACATGTGCATCCTCTTTTTTCCTCTGACATCTCCACCATCAGGGTGCAGGCGCTTCTCAGCTCAGACTTGGTCATTTCACTAAATTATTTTGCTTTGAATTCATTATGTACTCCAGCGGACTATTAAAGGTAAATCCATTGGTAGGAGCCAATATCCTATTGGTCTTTCTACATGTTCTGTCCCCATTTCAGTCCATTCAGCTACAAAAGTGATGCTCTTAAAGCTCAACTCAGCTCAGTATTCAATAAACTAGTGGTTTCCTATTACTTCCAGGATCAAATATAACACATTCTCTTTGGCATTTAAATACATTTATAACATGTCCCCTTTCTACCTTTTCAGTTTTCTTAGATCTTACTCCCTTCTGTGAATTCTACAATAGTCATTCTGGCTTCCTAGCTATTCCTTAAACAAGACATTTAATCTCCAACTCTGTGTTTTCACTGCCTGAAATATTTTCTCTCATAATCTTGTCCTCCCGGCTAACTTCAAGTCCCAGCTTTTATCAGAAAATGTAATGTTCATGACTTCCTTCTGTTGAAAAATTTCATTTGAACCTGTCTATCTATTATTTGTAGAATTGTTTGCGTGTTGTCTCCCCCATGTGATTAAGAGTTGTTTTTTCTCCCACATTTGATTGTACTTCCTAATATTAGCACAATGTATTACACATAGTAGGTTATTAAAACATATTTGTTGATTAGAGCCAGACATGCACAAAGAACTAGGTAGACACCCCTAAGCATCTTGAATAAGTGTGTGAGACAATGGATGGATGGATGAGTGGTTGTGTATTTATGGGAATAAGTGAAATTTTGGCATTATTGTTAATTACTTCTTAAGTGAAGAATGATCTGCGTCTTCATGCCAGGATTCTAGAAAATTTTTGCCCAATTGTTGAGCTACTATATGTATACCCTCTGCTTTTGGTTATAGTTATTATAATAATGAAAAGATACTAGCTCTTGTTACTACATAAAATACATCAATAAAATTCATACTCGCAATAAACATAACCACATAAATCATGCAGGATTATGAAATAATGAACTTCAGAATTGAGGAAAGAATTATGTATAGCACTGAGTTGGAGTACAACCATCCATAAAGCTTTGTTTGCCATGCCTATTAAGAATATTCAGATAAATATTGTGAAAATTGAATGGACCCAGAGAGCCTTCCTCAAGCACAAAGCTTTTTTTTTCTTTTAAAAATGAATTTTGTCGGATTTTCAAATGCGCATACACATAGTTCATATAGCATAATTAATTTTGGAATTAATGACAATGGGAAAGAAGGCTGACCTTATGTGTAGAGAGAGTTTGAGGCTTCTTTTGTCGTATAAATTGAGGAGCAGTAAAAGGGTCCCAACACAAAATACTTCCTTCAATGGCTTCTGTCAGGTATGTGAAATGCTATGTAATATTTATCTGCTTAGGCTAATATCCTGAGGGCCTCTGTAAAAATGCAAATACTAGGTGGAAGTGGTAGCAAATTTTAAGTCGTTGCCCATCATTAAATCATATGCTGGCATAGGGTTATCAAATGAGGGAGCTCTGATTAGATCCTGGGGGAATGGGACATAGTGCAGGTGTGTTTAAAAAATAGGCAAACAGGAAAATTTGGGGGCATGGTTTGCTTCTGGAGAGGTGTGCCACCTCTAGGTTCAATAATTATAAAATCTCCTTATGTGACCCTAATCTATTGGCTTCCCACTCATCACCCCAGCATTAGTCACTCCCTCCTCTTTTCCCCAACTGGACCTCTTGGTGAACCAGTTCAACTCTATATTGTTCTCCTCCCTTCAGTTCTTATCAATCTGATCATCATAGTTTTACTCTGCCAGTTCTAAGCCTTGGATGACTCCCACTATCTTCCTCTTTTGCTACAATACACATATTGCTGAAGGAAGATGAAGAAAACTACTCAATTATGATTGATGCCACTACAAATGTATTTCACACAACTTCAACTTTGCCCTCACTACTCCTAAGCCATCCTCCTGTCTTACTAATTTGTTATCCCATTCTCCATGGCGGCTTTTCCAAAGCTTTTCATGCCTCCTTAAACTTGCCATGATTGCATGGTTATCTCTTTCCTCTCTCAGCTGAAATTCTTAACATATTTTACAGGAAAAAAAGACCATTCACCATGAGCTCCTTCTTCTCCCATATTCCTCATTCTCCTACTATTTCCTCCTTCAACCATGTCTCACATGAAGATGTGAACTCACTCCTTACCAAATGCAATCTCTCTACTTATTCAAGTTATTCCATTCCATCCCATCTTCTCCAACATCTTGCCCCCATAACCCTCACTTTATCATTTATTTTCAATCTCTCCTTGTTTATTGAGTCATTCCCTACTGCCAACAAACACGTTCATGTTTCCTCCAACCTGAAAAAAGTCTCATTTGTTCCTTCCATTCCCGGTATCATCCTATATCTATTCTGTTCTTTGTAGTTAATCTCCTCGAAAAAGCCATCTGTATAAATGCTTCTACTTTTCTTACCTCTCACTTTCTGCTTAACCCTACAATCCAGCTTCCATCTTAATTATTCCACAGAAACTGTTCTATCCAAAAGTACCAATGTTCTCTTAGAAACTAAATCAAAGCTATTTTGAGTCCTCATTCTCCTTGATCTCTATTTGGCCTTTGACACTGCTGATGCCCCTTTTCTTCTTGATACTTTCTTTTCTCTAGGTTTTCAGGACATTATTCTTCTCTGTTTCTCCTCTTACTTATCTGACCACTATCTTTTTTTTTTTAATGTTGAGTCCTCATTCAGAGAACCCCCTCTAAGAATAGTCATTCCCGAGGGTTCTGTCCTGGGCCCTCTTCTCTGTCTACACTACTTCGCTTGGTGGTCTTATCAGCTACCATGTATTTAATTATCATCTCTTAACAGATGATTCTCAAAACTACCCATCTTTCCCTAACCTCTCTGCTGACCTCCAATCTCATACCGCCAAATGCCTTTCAAACATTCCAAACTGGATGTCCAGTATACATCTTAAATTTGACATTTCCAAAACTGAATTCATTATATTTCCTTCGTGCTCTACCTACCTTTTACCTTCCCTGTTGTTATGGTTTCATGGTATATTATGTAGGTTGTCTCAAAGAATTCAGACTCCAACCATCTCTAATCCAAGTAAAGGCATTTATTGAGAATAACACTGTCTAGAGGGTTGAGTTCCAAGAAGAACTGGTAAATTCATTAAGATAAGACAAGCAATTTTATAGCTATAGTATAATGATGCTGATTACACAACAGAAATTATGAATATTAAGAAGGCGGGAGGTGTTTGTTAAGGGATTAGGTGATAGAGGAGGAGTCCCAGCCTCAATTGGAACTGCGCATGTGATTACCCATAACGCAAACAGAAAAACCTTTGGGGGGGCATGTATGTATGACAATGATATTATAATAAGCTTCTCTATGTCATAAGTTCACCTAAAGGGAAGCTTTTGCTATTTTGTGCAAGTGCCTACTTAGTTAAAGTTCTTTCTATTGTTTTGGGGTCCACATCCTGCTCAGGCATCCTGGTGCTGCTGCTTTCTGACTGGCTGGCTATTGTGGTCCTGTCTGAGATTAGGTGGATGTGATTGTGGATGAGTGCATGGACATACCTGCTGTTTCTCTGAGAAATATGAGGAATGGGTCTGGGGGCAGTGGTTAGGTAGAGATAGTGGTTTGTGCTCTATCACATGGACATGACTCCTGTTCCAGTGGGACATGGATTCATGAACACACCTGTTATTCTAGTGAAGCAGTGAGGCATACATGAGGAATTTAGGATACTGAGGTGGGCAGTGGCTAGGTAGGGGCAGTGGGCCTGCTGTTCTGAGTCTGGGGGCCTGTGGTGTGGTTAAAGCCAATTGTGTGGTTAAATCAGGACATGCCTGCTGTTCAGTGAGGCCCATAAGGAATTTAGAATATTGGGGCTGGAGGCAACTTCATTAGTATTCTACCACTATTACTCTAGAGGACAACACTATTTTCCTCTTTGTCCCTTAAGCTCACAACCTGGGAGTCATCCCTAACTCCTCACTATCTCTCACTCCTGATATCCAATCTGTTGCCAAATCCCGTCATTTTCACCCTTTTTAATATCTGTCTAATACGCCTCCTTCTTGCCTCTAACACTGCCACCATTCTGGTGCAAGCCACTATTACTTCATGCCTGTACTACTGCAACAGCTTGCTGGTGGCCTGCTTCAAGTCTCTCCCTATTCAAACTCTTCCTCTATGAAACTACCAAAGTAATTTTCCTAAAGTACAACTCTAACCTTGTCACTACAATAGTCAATAAACTCCAGTCATTACCTATAAATTCAATATAAAATACAAAATGCTCTGTTTAGCATTCATACCCCTTCATTACCTACTCTCCTCTTCTATTTTTCAAAGGCAACTGGGGTTAAGTGACTTGCCCAGGGTCACCCAGCTAGTAAGTGTCAAGTGTTTAGTCTGAGGCAGGATTTGAACTCAGGTCCTCCTGACTTCAGGGCTGGTGCTCTATCCACTGTGCCACCTAGCTGCCCCCACTTTTCCAATCCACTTACATCTTACCCCTTACCACATACTCTTAAATCCTGTGACACTAGCCTCTTAACTTTTCCATAAACAAGATACTGCATCTCTTGACCCCAGAAATTTTCTCTAGCTATTTCCCATGCCTGAAATACTCCCCCTCCTCAACTCTGCCTTCTACAGGAAGATTTCCCAAACCCTTTAATTCCAGTGCCTTCCCTCTGTTACTTATTTCTGATTTATCCTGTATATCATTTTTTAGTACATTGTTGTTTACATGATGTCTTCCACATTAGACTATGCACTCCTTGTGGGCAGGGCCTTTTGTTTTCTCTTTCTTGGTACCGTGGTACCTTCAGTGCTTAAAATAATACCTGGCACATAGAAGGCACTTAATGAATGTTTGTTGACTTGACTTGACCTCACTCTCTGGTGAGAGTGTGGGATAAAACTTTTTTCTGAAATGGTGATGAAGCTAATATATAGAAAACTTATGTGACAAGGGTATACATCATAGCAGCTCCTAGTTCCTAAAAGCTATGTTCTTCCTTTCATAGTTGATAAGCCAGTCAGTCAATGAGGAAGTATGTTTTAAGTGTTTTTCACTATGTTTCAACCACTCAGATGACAGATGGCAATACAAAGAAAGAGCAAAAAAAATTAAAGTGAAATAAAATAGTATGGCCTCACTTCCCAAAGAACTCATATTCTAATGGAGGAGATAGTATTCAATAGTATTCAAATAACTATGTAAATATCAAATATAGAATGTATAAATGGAAAAGAATCTCAGAGGGAAAGTACTAATAACAGGGGAAGGGAGAAGGAAAGACCTCTGGTGAAAGATTGAATTCGAGTTGAATCTGAAAAAAACCCAAAGAAGCTAGAACTCAAAGCTGAGGAGAGAGAGTATTCCAGTCATGTGGAGGAGCCAGTGAAAAGACATGGATTCTGGAGATGTAGTATTGTGCATGAACAAGTAGGCCAACATAGTTAGATTATAAAGTTTGTGTTGGAGGTCAAGTATAGAAAGAATGGAAAGGCAAGAAGGGGTCAAGTTGTGAAGGGTTTTTCCCTTGTATTTAACTCTCTACTGGGCTCTAAGAAATATTTTCTTTCTATAGTCCATAGCAGCACTTCTTTTCATCACAAGGGGTCAAAACCAGCGAAATTTCAGTCATCCTTGGGTTACTGTCTTTTGATGTCCTTCTATAGACACTTCCTCTGTTGTTAGCCATGCAGCTCTGGTAGTTACTGCTGCCTCTTTTATACACTCAGCAAGCAGCTCTGGTTGACAGCAGGTTGATGACTCCAACATACTTCCCAAACTCACATGGTTGAAGAGGAACTATGTTTCAGAATAACCATTTACTTAAAATTAAGAAAGAATAAACACAAAAGAAATAGAGGAGTCATGTGTTCGAGGTCATATGTTGGCCAGGTGACAAATAGAGTTTATATAAATAATAAATTATAATATTATATAACAATAATAATATAATATAATAATAAATACATAAATAACTCTTCCCTTCTGCCATCAGGTCATAGCAAACCTTGTTTCACTTTTACCAAATAAGAAAGAAAAGAATGATAGGCAGAACATTTCCTTCTATATGCAAAGTTCTGGCTCAGCAGAACTTTAATCATTATTTTTCTGGCTTCATAGCCATTTAGAAAACTTTGCATCCTCATATGCTTCTAGTTCCTGAGCTTTGCATGGATGGACAAACTTCAAAATTCCACATGTTGAACTGGAACTGTGGGGAATATTTTGGCATGTTCATATAACCCCTTAGTATGTATCAGAACACCCTCTGAGGACTGGGTTTTCACTGGCAAATTGCTCCATTACATTGCACTAGTCCCTATTTCAAATTTAAGTTCTTTTAGGGTAAGGACTATTTTTCTTTTTGGCTGGGTGTTCTCCACACATAACAACGTTTTACATATAATAGGAGCACAACATATTTTGGGAGGTGGGGATTAGGATGGATTGGATTGATATATAGAGACACTCCCTAAGAAAGAATCTGTTGTTATTTGAGCTCTGCTTTCAAAGAGCTATTATCTCTATCAATGTTCCTCAGACTCAAGCCTGTGGACAAGGATGGCTCTAAAACCGTAACTCCTTCAATTTTCATTTGACACTATCATTCAAATGATATTAGCATTTCTATTCTCATGTCTTCCATCTTTGCAACAAAGAGCTTTGTAGAAAATCTGAGTCATATTATATATATATATATATATATATATATACACACACACATTAGATATATAATATTTATACATGTATATGTGTATAGGTATGTATATATGTATGTCTGTATATATGTATGTATATATTTGTATGTATTTTGTGGGATTTTTTTTTGCTTTCTGCTAGGATATTATTTTCTTCCTATGGTCCATAACCAACACTTTCTATCACTAGGGGTTGCAATCTCTGAAGTTGTCATCCTTAAGTGAATCTCTTAACATTCTCTTATAGGCACTTCTTTTCTGACTCTGTCTCTATTTCTTTATCTCTCTGTATCTCTCTCTCTCTCTCTCTGTCTCTCTCTCTCTGTCTCTTTATATAACTACGTATATGTATATATGTGTGTGTGTGTGTGTGTGCACACGTATATTAAAATGTAAATACATTTGTGTGTATATGTGTGTGTGCACAAGAAATGTTAACCTTAAACCTTTTAATAAAATGTCATTTGATTTTCTCCTTTCTTACCACCCCTCTTGGCCTCTCAAAAAAAAAAAGATTCAGTATTTACATACAATTTACTGCTGAGGTATAATTGTTGAAAGCAATTTTTGCCTGCATATTTATTTTGCCCTTCTTTCATTGTTCAGTTATTTTAATTGTGTCTGACTCTCAGTGAACACATTTAAGGTTTTCTTGAAAAAAATAGTGGAGTGGTTTGCCATTTCCTTTTCTAGCTCATTTTACAGATGAGGAACTGAAGGTTAAGTGACTTGCCCAGGGTCACACAGCTCATCCATGTCTGAGGCCAGATTTAACTCTAGGCCAGAAATTTTAACCACTGTGCCACCTAGCTGCCATTTTACTCTTCTACCAAAGTTCTAATGCTTTATTGTAAAGTGTTAGAAATGGAAGCTTGTTGAAAACAGTGGGTTCCACTGAAGCAGAGTCTTATTTTTATTGATAGAACATTCCACAGGACTAGACCAGGGAGAGAGCAGTGTGACAGACTGAAAAGACCACTGGCTCTGGAGTCAGAGACCCTGAATGCAAATACTGTCTATGGGCAGCTACTCGTGACCTTTGGCAATTCACTTAAACTCCTTGGATCTCATTTTCCTAAATTACAAAAAATGATAAAGTTGGATAAAATGGCCTCTGGGACCTTTACACTTCCAAATTACCTCTTCCTAGATGATACCTAAGGTCCCTCCCAGCTTTCAATATCAGTATAGGAGGCCTTTACTAGCTTTTATTTCTTCTCTTCTGACATGAAAGAAGAAAAGATGAATGCTTTTGTTATAAAGCAATTCTCCCTAAATTTTTGCTCATAGTGCTAGCAGAATGTAGCTCTAGGAAAAAAAAAAAGTGTTAGGCTAAGCACTTAATTAAAGACTGCTTGCCTAGGGGAGGCAAGCAAAAATGCAGAGATTTTAAACAAAAATAAAGCAGGTCCTCCAGTACATAAACACTAAGACTTCCAAACCTCTAGAAGCCAAAGCAGCTTGAGGCCATCTACTGTCAAAACTGCTAGCGGGGGTAAGGGCTATCTGAACCCCAGAGTCCTGGAATGAATGCAACACCTGAAGTAAATACATTATCAGAGTTGCTGACTCCTGCTGTGTAATAGAAAAATCAGTGGACTGGAAATCAGGGAGCCTGGCATCTAATCCCAATTCTGCTGATTATTTGCCAAGGGTTATTTGAGCTCTGTAATGCCCAGTTTCTATTTTTGTAAAAGTCAAATGAAATTACAAATGTGGGGTTTGGATTAGTTGGTCTCTAAGGTCATGACTAGCTCTATCATAAAGTTGACAGAGGTCTAAAATAGGGATTGAGTGGTAAGATTCCAGATACAGGGAATACTTTGAGCAATACAGTTTTGTGGAAGTATAGAATTCTTGGGAGGGAAAAAGGTGAGATAAAAATGGAAGGAATCAGATTGTTGAAGGCCTCAAATGCCAAAACATTTCAGTTTGCAAGTAATGATTACAATTTACTTAAGGGGGCTCAAATTTCTAAGCTCTCTGGTTCCTCTCCCCTCACGCATTTTACAGCACACACTAAAAGAGGGTGGGGTGGAGGGTGACTAGTAGGCAGAAGGACATAGTGGAAAGAACTCTGGATTGAGTGAGAGGATTTGAATTCAAATCTTAGATTTATTTCCACTTACAGTGTGACTTTGGAGAAGTCACTCAGTATTTTTGGACATTAGTTTTCTCATCAACAAGTTGAGGGGTTGGATCCATTGACTTATAAATTTCCTTCCAACACAAAATCAGTGATCCTATGATATGTAGCCTGGGGGTTTACACTGTCGAGGAAAAAATAAGGTCTGTCCTCTAAAGGATGTGACTCATGTATACTGCAGGCACTTATATTTCTAATTATAAGATTTTAAAAATAGGTACATGTGTTGTTGATTTACCATGTGTATGGTGACACAAGGATATCACAAAGTATGAGTAGAAAATGGAGAGGAGAGAGTTCTTTGTGGGCTGCAACAGTCAAAACAATCTTCATGGAGGTTGTTAACCTTGAGCTGAGCTCTGAAGAGTGAGTTTGATTTGAGCAAAACTAATATTGGAATTTTTCATAAGAGCATTTTCCAATCTACTCCAGAAGTCAGTAACTATCATGTGCAAGGAAATAATTGAAGTGAGATTGAGGGATTTTACAGCTCTTTGCCACAGACTGCAGACAAAACATCAAGACTTAAGTCAGCATCAATCAAGATTGAACCAACTGCTTTAACTTTACTTACAGTGAATTTCCTTCCTTTTTTTTTGCCTTTGGTAAATTTTTGTACTTTCTCTGGTTTCCCTCACAGTCCAGCCCTTCAGAAAACTGGTACTTAAGGACACTTCTTTCAACTGTATTCTATTAGTGGCTGCAAGTTGTGCTCTGATGCACTTGGTAACTTTTGAATTGGCTATTCATAATAGGAGAAGTTAGCACGGACAGAATAATTGGAAAGAAGTGGGGAGACAAATACAGCTCAGGAAAAAGAAGAAGTGAAAGTTAGGGCATTGGGTCAAGGAGGACAGTTAAAAGTGAAATTGAAGGAAACAAAATATAATTCACTTTTAAAAATAATCCAACATAAGAAGAAAGGACAACTAAAGGGAAAAAAAAAGTGAACTTCCTGGAACAGTAGTTTATAATGTACATAGAACTGACCTTATGTAGTAAGAACAAAGAAAGCAGGTGCAGTAACCCAATATATCCCTTCAAAATTTTCAAACCTTAAATATCTCTGTCAAGCATTAGTCATTAATTTTGCTTTTGGAAAATTATGTATTTGATTTCAGCTTTAATAAATATACAAAGGAGAAATAGGAGAGAGCTAGAATATAAGCCCCTAGCAGCTCTTTGAAGAGTTTTAAGTGGAAAAATGATTTGCCATAAGCATCTTGGTTTGAGATTGTGGACTGTCCAAGATACTCAGTCTTAGTATGCTGGGGGAAATATAGGTTGAAGAGGAGATCATAAATATCTTCACTCAGGTTTCTAGTTTGAGACAGTTCTTTCAAAAGTTATAGCAGGGAGGACAGAGTTTATAGTTAATGGAGTGAGTATGACAGAAAGACAAGGTGATGAAATTTAAAATATCTATGAATGAAGTTTTGAGTAAGTTCATCCTAGGTTCTAACACAAAGAATAATGTAGGACCCTCCAGAGAAACCCCTCCCAACATGAATGTATTATTTGGGCCCCCTGAAGTGATTATCCCAGGTTCAAGGTACACCGGGAATCTATATTTCTACCACTATAATTCATGGGTCCCCATGGATATACTTACCTTTTTATAGTCACCCAGAAGACATGATTAGGTCAAACCAAAGATATTCACTAAAATGGCATTATAAGAAAAGTAGCTGCAAAATATTTCCCCATTAAATAAATGTAGCTCACATTCTCCCACAAATATACGTGGTGTTAGTACAAGGAGTGACCATTTATAGCATTTACAAAAGCAAAGACATGTAAGGAACTCAAGTGGCCAAGATGACTTACCCCACTGGTATCATCAAACCCTTTGATTTCTTCTCATGATATTCTCATGCTGCTTATGTAGAAGTGAAAGAAAGCCTTAAGAGAGTGGAATTAAGTGATTAGAAAAGAGATTGGTTGTTTATAAGGTAAAAACAATTTTGGAGACAGTAGATACCTAGTTAGTTAGTTTGAAGTTTGAGAAAGATCACTCTACAATGTTCACTGAATACTCTGCCAGTTATTGAGTGATGAATTTACCTCTCATGACCTAGGTTTCTTCATTTTTAAAGTGAAGGAGTTGGAATAAATGACTCCTAAAATCTTTAAAATGTTATGATTCAGAAATTATCTAACATAGATCATGTGATTGCTTGCCACATAATAAAGAATATCCACTTCCTGGGAAGTGATCTTTATCCCTCATTTTATAATTTTTATTCTTACAGTGACCACATCTTACAATTTTTTTTTTTTTACTATTTTCCTCCCTCATCTGAGAATAGAGTTAAAAATGGTTCTGGAATTTAAAATTTATTAAGCTACCCTACAGTCTGATAGTAATGATGGCCTCTTAGAAATCCCTTACTACTGTTCTTCATTGATTGTGCCCTGGTCACATCTTCCTTCTCCTCTTTCCCAATCAAAACTCCATGGGCTTTACTTGCAAACCTAGTTTTCACCCTGAAGCATTTTCATTAGACTCTCTTTTTTTGTTGGAGAAAATAATGATTCAACAACGAATGCTTATTTTGACTCAAGAGCTTTGGAGAGGACACACACAGTTTTAAATTCTCTTCAGGGATAGATTTGTGGAAATAACAGATTTTGGAAGACGGACATCTAGGGGAAAGCCAGCTCTTCAACATGCCCCTGACTTTTCAACTTTTATTAAAAAAAAGTTGAAGAAATTCACATTGGGTTAGATAGTATATCTCACTCCTAGAAGAAGATCCCATGCACTTTATGTATTGGCTGATATACTCTAATCTGTATAATTTCTGTGGTTTCTGTTTGTTCTTGCTTGGATAAATAGGTTTATTTGTTATTCACTACTTCTGGTAGTCTTTTATGTAACTAGAGTTTGGTGGGAAGGAATCAAGAGAGTGAATACAAAATTGAGATGCCCCTTCTCACTTTAAGGGGTATTGACCCACAAAGTTCCCTGAACTTAAAAGAAAATAATTTCCCTAGAGTAGTAGTATTTAAGGGGGGGGGTGGTGGTGACAAATGTATAATCTAGTCTGGTATCCCTCTCTCTCAGAGGACAACATGTCCAAAATATTCACCCTTAATCCTGCATCCCTCCAGGCAAAAATCAAATTGTTTCTTGGAAAGGAGTAGGAGAAATTACAGAAACATCTATACATGCTTCTACTCAAGTCACAATGATGATGATGATTATACTGGCTAGTATTTATATAGTGCCTATTATATGACAAGCACTATGCTAATAGTTTTACAAATATTTCATTTTATTTTCACAACGATTGTAAAAGTAAGTTGCTATTATTATCATCTCCATTTTATAGTTGAGGAAACTGAGGCAAAAAGAGGTTAAATGATTAGCCAAGGTCATATATCAAATAAGTGTTTGAGTCTGGATTTGAACTCAGGTTTTTCTGATTCCAGGCCCAGGGCTCTCTCCTCTTTCTAATCTGTTCTCCATGGAGATCACACAGATGCCAATATGATATTTCTAAAGTACGGATCTTATAATGTCCTCCACTTCTCCCCTTCCCCAACCTGCTCAAGGTCAATTGACTTCAGGTCCCTCTTGATAATAAGATCAAATGCAAATTCTTTTAAAAGTCCTTAATAAACTGCCTCCAGCTTAATTTTCCCAGTTTATTGTACATGATTTTCCTTCATCATATCTCATCAACTCTTATCAAAATGGCAGCACTTTGGCTTCTGAAATCTATACCACCTCCTTGCTTTTGCCAATATATTCCATTCCATTTCTCACTTCTATACTTTTTTTTTGTTTGTTTGTTTTTGTTTTTGCTTTTTGGTGAGGCAATAAAACTTAAGTGACTTGTCCAGGGTCACACAGCTAGTAAGTATCAAGTGTTTGAAACAGGATTTGAACTCAGATCTTCCTGACTCTAAGGCCAGAGCTCTATCCACTGTACCACCTAGCTGTCCCTCACTTCTATACTTTTGCTCAAGCAAAGCTCCCTGCCTAGAATGCACTCCCACCTCATCTATGCCTTCTAGAATCCCTGTGACAATGTAAAGTGCAATTAATCTTTCATATGATAGCACTTTAAACAATTGAAGACAGTCATTATATCTCTTGATTTTTTTTTCTATTTTAGGATAATATTCCCAACCCCCAGCATTCTTCTAGAAAGAGAGTGATGAAAATACCTGACATATGAATAACTAAAAAGAAAAGGAAGGAAGGAAGAAAAAGAAAACAATCTCATAGCTAAAAGAGAAGGGAACAAATTCATTTAAAGCTTTGTAGATTGAACTCATGAATACTAAATTTCATGATCACAAAAAGATTTAGTTTTCACTGCACCTCTAGAAATTAGTAAGGTTATTAATTTCATTTTCAAATAAAGTTAAAAAATACTAGAGAATAATGGATTCTAAAAAAAAAGGTTAGACTACATGATTTCTGATTTTGAAATTCAGTGATTCTGTGATCCCTATTCCTATTTATTATTTAAAGTGCTTCCAGCAATTCCAGAATACTCCATGATGGTGAATGATATGTTCCATGATACAACCTGTGATTTATCCAATGTAAACCAAGTTTGTTTTGAAAGAATAGGATCATCTGTTTCAATCAATGGATTAATTGACAGGAATATCACAAAAGCCCATGTAAAAGATATTGAAAATGATGCAGAAATCACAGGGTTAACTTATATTTTGATGCTGAAGCAAGAAGGAACACTATTGCAGAGTAGGCTTGCTATTAATTCAGCTGCCTACATAGGTCATGGCTGCTAAATTAACTGTCTTTACTGATATATTAAGTTCTCAAAGTTCATGACAGATTCTGCTCCTCATCTGTTTTGAAGCTGACAGCTGCCATTTCTTCTGTAAATCACAATGAAGCTATGGTCTTTGAGTGTATGACAGTGAGTCAAGTAGTGCTATGACTGACAAAGAGCATTTTCTGTTGAGAGAGACAGAGACAGAGACAGAGAGAGACAGAGAGTCTTGAGTATTCCACCTCTGGTGAAAGTTGTGCTTGTAACAGTTTTAAATCCCATTACGATGTTTCTAGTGGAATTCACAAATGATACTATCATTACAGGTCTAACATTTGTTTTATGATGACCCCTTATCCCTTCAAATGTGCATGGCACCTAAGACAAGTGAGGAAAGTCAAAGTAAACCAATAAGAAAAAAGTGAGATTATATTGGCATTAAATCAAGGTTTTCTTCTCGATTCTGACACTGAATCTATGTGTGACTAAGATTTTTTTTCTTATCTCACTGTTTCAGCCATCTGTAAAATGGGAAAAAAGCATGAGACTTTCAGAGACAGAGATTATGACGGAGAGGGAAAATCTTGGTCGAGTATTTTGAGACTTCAAAAGTAGAACTTATAGAAATGCCAGGTATTATGATCAAATGAAATAATCAAAAAAACTACTTAGTGTTCTTTAAGATTTCTGTAAACAAAGGAAATAAATAAACAGATTTTGGCCTTTTCCTACAATTCAGTTTCAGTTTCCAAGTCTAAGGGCCTTCTTTCCACCTCTATGTTCAATCTGCATGCCATTAAATCAATTACAATCTAACTTTGCAGAACTTATCTGCAAGCTCAAGTTATAAACTACAGTGTTTTGATAGCTATGTAGGATGCAAGGTAGTAATTACATGTGCAGTCTGTACTTCCTCTTATTGAAAAACTAAGTATCTAGATCAGTTTAGGGAGAAGGGAAAGAATGGAAGAAATGACAGATCTTTTTAAATTTAGAAACAAATCACTGATAATAATTCAATGTATGACATTATTAATTCAGTATTTCTGTCTCCACATTTAACATATAACAATGTAGAGTTACATAGCCCTATTCCTGTCATTTTTTTTTTGTTCAGTCACAGATTTATCAGACCTAGAAGGGATCTGAAAGGCCCAACTTAAAGTTGAACAAGAATACTTTCATTACTAACCTAACAAATGGTTTTTCAGACTCTGCTTGAATACCTCCAATGAATGGGAACTCATTACTTCCCAAAGCAGAGCATTCTACTTTTTGACAGTATTAATGCAGAGGAAAATGTGTTGTTTTGTTTTTTTCTTTATATGAAGCCTAAATCTTCTACTGCTCTGCAACTTCCACCCAGTGCTCCCTGTTTTGCCCTCTGAAGTCAAGGAAAAAACAAAAATCCTACTTCCATATGAAAGTCCTCCAAATACTTACTACCTGTGTGTGACCTTGCAGAAATCATTCAACCTCTCTGGGACTCGGATTCCTCATATGGAAAATGAGTGTGTTGGATTAAACAACATCTAAGTTAGTCCCTCTTAGCAATGACTCTACGATCCAACTTGAAGATATATATTGTGTCTTTATGTGTAATATTTCCACTACCTCCAAGCAATGATGGAATATTCTCTAATTCTCTAATCATCTGGGTTGTCCTTTTCTCTAAATAATCCAGCATGTTTATATCTTTCTTATACTACAATGACTGGGCCTAAACTCATTAGCCTACACCAAGGCACAATTCTACAGAAGTAACACTACAGTTGCTTTAGATGTTATTTCATTCTTAAAGCATCTAAAGATTTTATTATCTGTTTGTTTTTGTTTTTAGCAGCTGTGTCACATGTTTGAACAGTGCTGAATTTGTAGTATACTAAAGAATTTAATACTTACAAATAAAAAAAAGAACCATTATTTAGCTACAACCTCACTCTATCCCCCCATATTGATTTTGTAACTCCAATTAGGAAAAGTACTATAGTAACTTATGAGTAAAGTGTTTCGGATTTGAATAAAGGTAGTAGCCATATGATGGGATCATATTATAGATTTAGAGCTTGAAGAAAACTTCTTAATTTTACAATTAAATATAAAAACAATTTTTAACATTTTTTTTGGATTTTGAGTTACAAATTCACTTCCTCCTTCCCTCCCTTGCCTCATCTTTGAGAAAGCAAGAAATCTGATAACAGATTATAAGTGTGCAGTCATGCAAAACATGTTTCAATATTAGCCATGTAGTGAAAGAAAGAACAGACCAAAAAAAAAGGCAAGAAAAATAAATGTATTTTTTAAAATAAATATACTTTGATATGCATTTAGACTTTATCAGTTCTTTCTCTGGAGGTGGATAGCATCTTTAATCCTAAATCCTCTGGAATTGTCTTGGATCATTGCATTGCTGAGAATAGCTAAGCTATTCACAAGTGATCATTTTACAATATTGCTGTCACTGTGTACAATGTTTTCCTGATTCTGCTCACTTCATTCTGCATCAGTTCACATATGTCTTTCCAGGTTTTTCTGAAACCATCTTGCTTATTGTTTCTTATAGCACAATGGTGTTCCATCACAACCATATATCACAATTTGTTCAGCCATTCTCCAATTGTTGGGAATTCCCACAATTTCCAGTTCTTTGCCACCACAAAAAGAGCTGCTATATTTTTGTGCATATAGATCATTTTACTCTTTTTTTCTAATTCTTTTTAGGATACAGGCTTACTAGTGCCATTGCTTAATCAAAGGGTATGCACAGTTGACATAGTTCCAAATTGCTCTCCAGAATATTTGGATCAGTTCACAACTATACTAACAGTGCATCAGTTTCCCACATTTTCCCACATTATTTCCTAATTTAAATATTAGAACTCTATCTCATAAGAGGAGTTTGGTAGCATGCTTTCTGTCCAAATTAAAAAAAAAACTATTTGTTTAGTATTGATATTAACTGATTTTTAAAGCTTCATAAAATTATCTTATAAACGATTGGGATTGGAGTTTTAAAGAGAAAGGAAGAGATTTCAACTCAGTGGTAGGAGGAGGTTTTATTTTAAAAAAACCCGTGAAGTGGAAAAACAAACAAACAAACAAACAAACAAACAAATAAATAAATAAATAAATAAATAAATGTGTGTGTGTGTGTGTGTGTGTGTGTGTGTGTGTGTGTGTGTGTATTCTGTAATTGGATATAGGGGGCTTAGAATTAGCATAATCTATAGTGATTTTCTTTTTTATTTAGTGAGACTACAATCCATTCTCACCCCAGTAGTTTTTATTTACCTAGTTCCTTTTTCTCTTCCAAGACCATAATTTATATTTTCATTTGATCTTCTCTTACTTTGAGTATTTTACATTTTTGAAGGTAATCCTTTCTTTCTTCAGTGTTCTCAGTTTTTTTAGGTTAAAGCTTTGTATATGAAGTTACGGCAATTATTTTTTATTCCTTTTGATTTTGTTGTGATTGTACATTGTTATTTATTTTATTGATTTCATTTTCTGCCCTACTCTTTTTAATCAGCTTCATTAAAGTTATTTATTATTTTTTCAATGAACTGGCTTTTAGAATTGTTTTTAATTTGTTCAGTCTAAACTTCCAATTTATCTATTTCTCCTTGAATTTTCAAAATTTCCTCTTTTATGCTTATTTTGTATTTACTACTACTCCTACAATAGCTAGAATTCAATAGTGCTTTAAGGCTTGCAGATTTCATTACATTTATTTTGTTATTTGGTCTTCAAAATAACTTTGGATGGTAAGTGCTATTATTTTTTCTATGTTATAGATGAGGAAACTGAGGTAGACAGAGTTTAGTACTTGCCACTGGTAACAGAGCTAGTAAATGTCAGAGACTGGTAAGACACAGGCCTTCCTAATTCCTGGTCCAGCAGACTATCTAATGCAATTGTTTATGTGTTGGGTTTCTAAACTTTTAAAATGCCTATTCAGGTCATTTTCCCTCTTCTTTTCCATTCCATTATTATATGGTTTTAGGGATATAATTTTTCCCTTGAGTACTTCTTTAATTCCATCCCAAAAATTTTGGAACAATGTTCTAGAATTATCATTTTCTTTCACATTATTAATATTTCTATGACATTCTTTGACACACTAGTTATTAAGAATTTCATTATTGTCTCCAGTTAGTTCTGCATATTTTTGTCATCTTTGAATTGATTAATATTTTCATGAGTTATGATCTGTAAAGGATTTACTATTTATGCTTTTTACATATATTTGTAATGCCTCTGTGCCCTAACACAGCATTTTTTAAAGTACATGTTGTGTACAAAATTTATAGATCAATAAACATTTAATAAATGCTTACTACAATCCAAGAATTGTGCTAAGTATTGAGGATACAAAGGAAGACAAAAGACAACTTTTTCCCTCAAGAAGTTCACAATCTTATGTAGGAAGATAGCATGTAAAAGCTGAAAAGGTGAGATAAAAGATGCCTGTGTTGATGCATGATGAAGTCTTGTAACCAGGTTGAGAAATGATAATGTGGCTCTCGTAGGTGCCTTCTTTATTTATTTATTTACTTATTCATTCATTTATTTATATATTTATTCATTCATTCATTCATTCATTCATTCATTCATTCATTCATTCATTTATTTGGTGAGGCAATCAGGGTTAAGTGAATTGTCCAGGGTCACATAGCTAGTAAGTATCAAGTGTCTGAGGTCACATTTGAACTCAGGTCCTCTTGACTCCAGGGCCAGAGCTCTATCCACTCTGCCACCTAGCTGCCCCCAGGTGCCCTCTTTAAATAGAGGTTGTGGGAGAAGTTTTCCTATGTCCACCCTCTCCAACCAGAAGGAAGGAAGGACCCCAAAGACAAGGGGTAATGAAGAGGTCTGAGTTTAAGTGTTGAGATCATCTTGCATAATGATGAGTTCTTTAGAACTCCCATTTTGAAGAAATCTTTTTTTTACAAATCTTTTTTTAGCTCATTTCTCCAATAATTGATTCACTTCTGTATTTTATCTTTTGCTATTTTTTAAAGATTTCTCAAAATCTGTGCTTTTTTAATTCAGTTATTTTTTTCATGAATTTAGATTTTGTGTCATTTGGAATATACAGATTTGATTTTGATATGAGTTTTTTTGTCTATGGTGTCTTCAGAATAATGTAATTTGGTTTCTCTTCTTTATATTGTAAACTTTTGGTTGTGGTTTATTTGATAATATGATTATAATTTCTACTTTTGTGGATTAACCTGATGAAATGTAAATATTTCTTATTTTTATTCTGTGTATTTCTTTGCCTTTTAGGTTTGTTTCTTGTAAACAACAGATTGTGGGGCTTGGTTTTCACATCCAATCTGTCATTCATTTTATTGGATTATTTAATCAATTAGCATTTAAATTTATGAGTTGGGTTTTATTTTCACTTATTTGTCTTTTTTTCTGAATAAGTTCTTTCTTTTTTTTTCCTTTATAAGATAGTACATCCACTTTAAAGACACTTTATTCCAACAGTTTCTCTTCCTCTTACCCTTAATAGTCCTCCTCCGTCCCCCAACTTTGGCAATACTTTTCCTTGTTTTGCAGTTTTGATTGTCATTGTTTTATTTTGCTTTGTTCTTTTTACTTATTTATGTAGTTCTTCCCTTTTTTTAGTTAAGTATTTAATTGAAAATCCCTCTCCTCTCATCACTTACTTTCTTTGTTATGTTTTTTGCTGAACCATTTTAGAAGAAAAAAAGAATTCCTTTACCTTTTCTTCATTAATTATCTTTCCTTTCTGTCTGTTCTAAACTTTTATTTTTTAATTCCTGGTATTTATAATTATTTATTCCTTCTTTAGTGTCTGTGTTTATAAAATAACTAGAGTCTCCAAAGTACTAATTTTGAGTTCATTAAAAAAAAGAAGTTACTTTCTTAGAAGACCTTGTTCTTTTTTTCTTTTGTGCCTTAGTCTTATGAGTACGAATTTTTCTATGGGAGATCTTGAGGGTTGAATTATTGCCTGATGTAAGAATTTCCCTGCACCTGATCATATGATTTCCCATCTCCAGCAGGATGCTATTCTGCTACAGAGGGACAATAATTTCTCAGAGGAAGTAATCTCCTTAAGCACCAAATCACTGCAGATTATACTAATTGTAAGGACCCTATATCTAATTCTAGAATATACATATATATATAATATATATATGTGCATATATATATAACACATATATGTGTATATATATATAACATATATATATGTGCATATATATCCATCATAGGATTGTTTTTTCTTTTTTTGCCTTAAATATTTTTATTTTTTAAATTAATTTATTTTGATTTATCAACAATCACTTCCACAAGCTTTTGAGTTTTAAATTTTTCTCCCCCTCCCTCCTCACCTCCCTCCACAAGATGGTGCACAATCTAATACAGGCTATACATATACATTCCTATTAAATATATTTTCACGTTAGTGATGTTGTAAGTAAGAATTAGAACCAATAGGAGGAACCACCAGAAAGAGGAAACAAAACACAACAGAAGAAAAAATATAGCCAATAGTATACTTCCATCTGCATTCAAACTCCATAGTTCTTTGGATGTGGATAGCATTTTACATCATGAGGCCTTTGGAGATGTCTTAGATCCTTGTATTGCTGAGAAGGGTTAAGTCTATCAATATTAGTCATCGTACAACGTGGCTGTTACTGTGTACAACATTCTCCTGGTTGTGCTCACTTCACTCAGCATCAGACCATACAAGTCTTTGCAGGTTTTTCTGAAGTCTGCCTGCTCATCACTTCTTATAGCACAATAGTATTCCATTACATTCATATACCACAACTTGTTTAGCCATTCCCAATTGATGGGCATCCTCTCAATTTCCAATTCTTTGCCACCACAAAAAGAACTGCTATAAATATTTTTGTATATGTAGGTCCTTTTCCCATTTGTATGATCTCTTTGGGATATAGTCCTAGAAGTGCTATTACTGCATGGGATTGTTTTTCAACAAAAGTTTCTACCACTACTGAGTTGAAATCTTCCCTTTTTTCTTTTCTCTTTGAATCCTTTTTGTTTAATCACCTTACCTACTCTACTGTAGCCAGTTTCCTGTTTGTTTATTTTTTTTTTCCTTACTGAAAGATGACAGGAGTTATTTTCTCTTCATTGTTGACCATTGTCTTGAACAGTATACATCACACATTCTCCTCTGTAATCACACTTTTTGATTTCCTTTTTATACACTCTCTCTGCATCTAATTCTGCAATGCATCAAAAAACATTGATTCTTCTGGAGGGTGTTGTAATGTTTATTATATGTTATTCCGGATCTGTATCTCGACAGTCACTACTTTCATTTATTTAAATTCTATTTCAAACATTGTCCCCTTGCATACTTATAAAAAGAAATCTTTTAACAGTCCCTTTATTGTTATTTTTAATCTCATAATTATCCTCCTATTTTCCCTTTTAATAATCTCTAGAGATGTAGCAATTTATTTCAATAATTGTGCTTTCCTTGATAAGTTTATTCAACTTGCTTCTGTTTCTCAAGTTTGAGGTGTTTACAAGTTGAATAATCTACTCACTTTTGTATTATTTTTTTTAAGGAATGCTTCAAAAGCCTCCCTTTTATTCATTGATCTTTTTTCATTGATGATTAGGTTCAAGTCCATAGAGGTGTCATTTTTTATTACATCTCTATCTTTACTTTTCCTTTATTCTAATTCTTTTTGTGGCTACTGTGTGTAGAATAGTCTTATGTTATCTGAATTTCCTTTATGTTTAAAGGTTTTTTCCTTACTCCCTTGTAAAATTTATTGCTTTTTTATGACTAGAATTAATAGGTGTGTGTGTGTGTGTGTGTGTGTGTGTGTGTGTGTGTGTCACTGGAACTGTTAAGGCACGTTGTTTCTAGAGACTGAAATAGATTTTTTTTTCTAGAGGCAATCTGTGGGTCTTCTTCATTGATCCTGTTGTTTGTAATCAGAAGTTCTAGGAAAATTTCCTAAATTAATTATTTTTATTATAGTGTTAAGGTTTTTTTGATTTGTCATGTTTGCTTTTCAGTGTTTTCTTCTTCAAAGGTTCATTCTATATGAAAAACAGAAAACATTGAAGTTAATGACTGGGAGAATATGAATAATGGGACTATCTTATTATTTTGGGAAAAATGTACTCTGACAATATCTTAGTAACAGAAGATGAGAATTGTATTACTAATTACACATGTATATATTCATACATATTTATATTGTATATATACATGTATGTATTTATGTATGTATTTCTTATTTTATTACTACCATAAGTCTTTGTGGTGTCCACTTTCCCCACAATCACTTTGTATATTTGTGGAAGAGTATGATCAGGTTTTTTGGTAGAATCATAAATATAATGTAATTGCTTTTTATTTTCAGTAAGTATTTTGATTAAAGTTAATTGAATTTGACTGGTTCATTTCTCAATGATACAACACTGGGGACTCATGACCTATAATGTTTATAGGCATATTCATACCCCAAAGTTTTTTTGTAGGACCTCACTAAAAATGAGTTGTAGCAGTTATCCTCCTTTTGGAGAAACCTCAACCTAACAACATGGAAACATGGAAGCCCCACGGGGAGAATAACTGAATGCCTCTGTGGGACTAGAAAAATAATACTTCATTCTCCTTGATATTCTCAAGTGTAGAAAAGCACTCTGTCAGTCCTTTTACTTTTTCTAGTAGGATACAACTCACACAAATACTACTTAGGACATACATGGATGTAACTTGATACTGGCAAAAATAATAATATTGAACACTTTTTCCAAGTCACAGTGCTATTTCGTTTGACTTCCATACTTGGTTGAATTCCAAGATTCTTTTTTTTTCTGTTTGTTGGTTATCTTGAAGGGGTATCATTGCTGATGGTTCTCCCCCTCCCTTTTTTTTAACCTTTTTGGCCAACTACTATGGCAAATTTCCTTTTTCCAAGATGTGAAATTCATCAAAAATATAAAGGGATCTACCTACTTGGTTCACTTTGTCCTTGATCTCTAGAACATTGGCTATACTTCCTTCAACAGTAGTATTTCAAGTGGCAAGCAGGCTTAATTTATTAGAAAGCAAGACAATGGGATAGCAGACTCAAGGACACAACACAAAATCCAATTATTTAAAAAATCTAAACATCCAAGTTCATTTTATTGCTGTTCTCTAGGTAACTTCTACCTCCCTTAATGCTTCTCTCATAATATAGCATTTTATTTGTTTTCACAATTCAAAACCTCGATGTGTGGAAAGTTCAGAGGTAGAATGCTACATTGGAGAGTGTTGAACTGAGAGTCGTGGGACATAAGTATGGATCTTGGCTCTGCCACTTCTCTGGGCCTCAATTTTCTCATCTGTAAAATAAAGGAGTGGGATTAGATATCCTCAAAATCCCCTTTCAGCACTTGTTATCTGAACCTATGACTGAAGAACATCACTTAAAAGATGACTTCTTTTTTTAATGAGAAAAGGATTTATAGAAGTACATTTGCACTAATACATAAATGTATTTGAACAGATGATAGATTCCCCATTGTCTGACCTAAAAAGAATATACTTAAGCTTTATATATGTGATAAAAAAAACTGGATTCATTGGACATTTGTGTAGCAATGAAAATGTGAGTGGTGGGATTAAAATAGCAAATAGAAGCAATATCTGGTCTCAGATCATCTTGAATTTACTGTCCCAATTGATATTCATTGTCTAACTATTCCAGCAGTAATTAAGATATAATTTAAAATAATTTTTGTTAGTATACACCCTGTAGTAAATTTTGTCTTTAGCAGTCTTGTAAATTTTAAATAGATACCACTAAAGTGTTAAGTACAAAATATGGGCCTATAAAACTGTTATAATGTCTTAGAAAATTTCCTTTGGATTCTAAAAAGATGCCATCAGCTTTTCACCAACAAAATGATATCTTATGATATGTTTCTACTATCACATTGATCTGTATTAAAAATTAGCCATGGATTTGCTGACTCCTGTGGGGACATTGATATTTAACAAGATAAAATTCTAATCCATATTGATGTGAACACCAGAGATTGATAGGGTGAGAAGGTTCAAAAATTGTCTATACTTGTACTTACCAGGAAAACCAAATTAATATATGTGTATACACACACATCAGTATCACAATGGCTAAGCAAATTTGAAATTAAACATTATTATCTGTGAAACACATTAAGAGATTTTTTAAAGAATCCATCTGTTATGGTGGATTCACATATTTTGTAAACATGTCAATGAAAGTTATTACTGAATCCATCCATTTCATAAAAATAAATCTCACTGACGAATGTCAGTAGTGTCTTACTAGAGTAAGACAATTCTATTTAGATGCTGCATAAGGTGTTAAAATCATCAAAATTCATTTGACTATGACTGTTAGAAAGAGTTGGATTGTGAAGTTCCTTCGAGTTTTATAATACTTTACTAAGTGCTGTTATAAGTTCATTTAAAAAAATCTTTTTAATTAGTAACTAGATAATTACTCAACTTAGTAAAATTTGCATTTAACCTTACATATATAAAATTACAGGTGTCATGATAAGTTTTAAAAACTAGACTATTGCAGAAGCACCCTTTTTGGAATCTATGACTCCAACAATATTCTTCCTCAAATGCCAACTTCTTGTGTGTGTGTGTGTGTGTGTGTGTGTGTGTGTGTGTGTTGTATTGTATTCTTATTTATTTTGTTAAACATTTATCAATTACATTTTTTTTATCTTTGAATCTCTAGAGATTTAGCTTGGCATAGTAGATAGAGAGCCCACCTCAGCACCAAGAAGTCTTTTTTTTAAGTGCCAATTTCACTCCTCCACTTATGGAATTTCAATGCTTTCCTACTGCTTCTGGAATAAATTTCAAGCTCTTCCAGCATTACATTTAAAACTCTTCACAATCTGATTCCATACTACCTTTCTACTAATCATTATTCCCATTCACATTGTCTACATTCCACCCAAACTTTCCTATATCCTATCCTAAACTAAACATTCCATCACCCATATATGTATTTTTCCATGGGCTACCCCCATGCCTAGTTTCTAGCACCTGCTCACCTATGCTACTGAGAATCCCTAACTTCTCTCAAAGCTCAGATGATGTACCACTAAAGAATTCTTCTTTAATCCTCAAGCTTGTTTATACTTATAATGATTAAAAAAATTTTTGAGACATAGTATATGGGTAATTTAATCATTTTATTAATAAGGCCATAATGTTATTAATAAAAGTCTGGTCATTCGTCTGTCTTTCTTCAACTTAAAGAACTCTAATGGTGATGAACTCACAGTTTATATGACCTTCAAAGAAGAGGTGTTCCTGAGGAGTGCCGATCAACTCTGATTAGTTAACACAATGAGAGGTAGACTACATTAAAATGAGGGTCTTGGGGCACGCGACTTAGATCACCTAAACCTTGGTCAAAGAGAAATCATTTTCCATATCACCTTTCTGACAAAAGGAAGGATGCATATTTTCCCAGACCTATCTGAGCAAACACAATGAGCAGAAATATATCCACTAGCCCAAACTCATACTTCTTTTTACTGTCTTTTTTAGATTTTGGCCTAGGTAAATCTTTAAGAGAGAATTCCCAAAGCAGTTGATTTCTAGATGAGGAAAGTAGAAAAGAGGAAAAACCTTGGTCTTAATTCAATAATTAGTTATTAAATACAAGAAAGAAATAATTAATTTCTCACGTTAACACAATTTTAAATTTACTTTGCCAATAACCAGGTCAAATAGTGAAAGTTAGATCAAACCTTATGTCTCTACTATTAGAAAATCAAATTTGGAAACTTTTAGACCAGGGAACTTACATTTTTAGGTTAGCCAAATGTCATATTGATATACTTAAGAAACTCAGATACAAACTGAAAATTAGAACCAAATTTTTATACTTGGCATTATTCATTCCCCTATTAGAAGGATGAGATTCCACTAAGGAATTAATAACTTTTTTAATAAGAAGATAGACTCTAATATAAAAACAACTCATTTGAAAGTTGCTAGATTGACTTCAGTTGCAAGGGATGGTATGTATGAATCTATTGAATAATCAGTTTCAAAACAATGCATATTAAATCAGTTATTTATAATAAAACATTTCTAATTTCTAGCTACGTTCAAATGAATAACCCCTAGTAAAAGTAGACATTTCTTTAAAGCATTTACAAGATAGACCACAAACCATTCTTGTTCTAAGATTACTAATTGTACTGATACTCTTTCCTTAACACAGAACTGAGACAGTTGTTATGATCACTAAATAACATATCATATCACAAGTCTTTGCATCATTTGCCTAATTCTTCCCATACCATTATGAGAAATTAAAAGACCAGACCTTATCTAACACCTAAATATATAATTAATAACAGCAGATGGCAAGGTTAAATACTTATTTGCTTAGTTGTTCACAATTTGGAAAAGACTAAAATTCTGGGTTAAATACCTCAGGTCATATACCTGCATCTTATTATAGTGATTCTGATGTGCTCTACTATTAGCCTATAAGATAGAGATTTAATATGGTGTTCATACTGATCACTGACATGATTACAGAAATTTGCCATAAAAGAAGAATATGTGAATCTGTTAAGTTATGAGGCTAAAGTCAGGAAACTCTTTTATTTTTGTTTTGAGGGATGGGATTTCAGTATGATCAGTTATGTTAGTAAAGAATAGTAACTTATAAGCTATCTTATATCACCTTAATGGGAAATCTTATTTTACTTGTGATTTTTATTTGATCTGGGATTAGAATCTCTGTGTAGAAATTTTTTGAAGAGGACTTTTTGGGCTTGAGACCAATTCATATTCCCCTTTGAGGCTTCACATGTAGGCATTTTGATATTGTCCTCTTTTAAGTCTGTGTTTTGATCTTCCCTGTTGCCATGATAGCTTTCTGTGGTCAGGGCTCTTTTCTGTCTCTCATTCATTTTTCTGCCTGTTTTGTGACACTTAAAATTGAGCTCTGCTCCTGGGGCACAGGGGCAGCGTCCCAAGCTTCTTAAGCTGGGGACCAGGGAACTAGTCACTGGCTTTCCACAAGGGGCCCACAGGTACTTGTGATTTGCTTAATGCACTGTGGGTGTCCCGGTCTAGTCATGCCTGTTGTGACAGGGCTCTGGGGTTCACCATTTGCCTTCTGTGTTGGGGCCGGAGGCCTCACTCTTGACCTGCTAAGCTACTGGCCTGCTGATCCAGGACCATAAGGCCTCAGTTGCTTATCTATACTGTGGCTAAGATTCTCCTGCTGGCTTGCCCAGATGCAATCTGCACTGGGCTGCGCTCCCCTTTTATCCAAGTGAGACAGATTTTTCCTGAAGTTTTCTAAGTTGTCTTAAGCTGGAAAATTGTTTCAATACATCTTTTTGTGGGTTCTGTCATTCCATAATCTATTTAGAGGCTTGATTTAACATTGTTTCTGAGGGAAACTGAGGGGAGGTCAGACAACTTCGTGGCTTCTCTCTATCATCTTGGCTCTGCCTCCCAAAACCTATAAAGTATTTACATAGGTATTTTAAAAGAAAAATTAGTAATGGTACAAAGAAGAGACCTTACAAAATCTCCTTTGTAAACTTTCAAGGATTCTTGGAACCTTCTAGTCATAAATTGTTATCAACCCTGAGCAAGAGTATTCCGTGTTGTGGAATTCCTACTGAGTAAATGGGAATCCGTGCACAAAATGGGGGTATAATTTTCAAACATGCTGGGGATAGAAAATGAGTTTCATCTAAAGACACACACACACACACACACACACACACACACACACACAGAATATGTTTTTAAAGACTAGGGAAATTGTGTTATCGTAATGAGGCTAATTTAATTGGGTATATTGGTTTTTTTTGGTTTAGAAAAACTGAATCTCCTCTACATTGTAAACATTTGTTGATGAGAGGGGAGTAGTAACTAAGAATTTTGTGGTAATTAGGAATTTATTTTTTTTAATTTTGCTACATTCGTTTTTGGTGTGTGTGTGTGTGTGTGGTTGTCTTTATTTACATCATAGTCACTGTATATATTGTTTTCTTGGCTCTGCTTATTTCACTCTGTGTGAGATCATGTAGGTCTTTCCATACTTCTCCTTACTCATCACATTCATCATTTCTTTTTTGTTTGTTTGTTTGTTGTTTTTTTTTTGTTTATTTTTTTGTTTTGTTTTATTTTGTTTTGTTTTTCATTAGGCAATTGGGTTAAGTGACTTACCCAGAGTCACACAGTTAGCAAGTGCTATGTGTCTGAGCCCAGATTTGAACTCAGGTCCTCCTGAATCTACGGCCAGTGCTCTATCCACTGCACCACCTAGCTGCCCCTAGGAATTTGTTTTGTTATATTATTTTGGGAATTATTTATTTATTTATGATATTATTATGATATTTTGAATTATTTATGATACCTAAACACAGTTTACACCAACATTTTTCATATAATCATACATAGCTTTAATTTCTTTACCTGAAAACTGCCTGTTAATCAAATTAAGTAAAGGTTTACCTATTTTATTGACATCATGTATAGGCAGTTTGACACTGTCTTCTTCTGAGTTTGTGCTTTGATCTTCCTTGTTGCCATAGTAGCTTTTTATGTTCATGGCTCTTTTCTGTTTCTTACTTATTTTTCAGCTTATTTTGTGATATTTAAGGTTGAGCTCTACTCCTGGGGATAGGGGCCACTATCCTAAGATTCTTATGTTGGGTGTCATGAGCGTATTCACTGGTTTTCCGCACTGGGGCCTCAGGTGCTTGCAAGTTGCCCAGTCTAGTTGTGCCTATTGTGCCAGAGTTCCAGGATCACAATTTGCCTTCTGCACTGAGGCTGGAGGTCTCACTGTTGGCCTGCTGAGCCAGGGCCATGGAGCCTTATTTACTGACCTGTGCTGTGGCCAAGAGCCTCCCACTAGTTTACCTGGATATCATCTATGCTGGGCTGTGCTCCCCTTCCATGCAAGTGAGACAGGCCTTTCCTAAAATCCTGCTAACTTATCTTAAGTTGCAAAAATTGTTTCACTCCATCTTTTTGTGGGTTCTGTTCCTCCAGAATCCATTTAGAGGCTTGATTTAATGTTGTTTCTAAGGCAAAGTGGGGAGAGCTCAGGCAACTTCCTGGCTTCTCTCTGTCATCTTGGCTCCACCTTTATGTGATTTTGTTTCTTATTTGAGTCTTTCAATGAACTTTTAAAAATCTTTTTTACGCACTAATTGTATCCCTCTACCAAACTAAGATTACTGAGACAACGTACAGTCTCCTTTTAAAAAAATCTTTATATTCCTAGATATAAAATAATAGATAAAATGTAGATCATCTATATTCATAGATCGTACTGGTCATTTCCTAGTAGATATTTATTGAATAGATGAATTATTGTTAATTGATAGATAAGTATACTGGATATTTGAGGAGATGAATGAAATAAAAGGAAAAAAAGACAGAATAGATAGTCAAGAAATGTCAAAGTAAAACAACATGTATTTTGTATTTTTGCTAAGAGTCTCATGAATGAGAACTGATCTTGTAAATATGCCAAATATAATGACATAAGATTTGCTTTTCAAGAGTCCTTGATATGAGATACTGAAGCAGCATCTACATAAAATGTGTCCATTATGTTTTCTTAATAATAAAAGTGACCACAGAGGTCTTAATCTGTCATAAATTGGAGATTGCCCTGAGTCCTAGATGATTAGAAGATCTGGAAGGTACTAATGAATTGGGAAAGACTTTGAGTATTGTCTTTAATTCAACCTTAGCTTCAAACAGATATGGTCATATTCTTGCTATAAGTCATTATCCATAAAAACACCACTCTAATGTATGGGAATTCCAAAATTCTTTATCTGATCACAATTTATTGTCATTCCACTTTTCCATCTGTCTTCCAATCCCAAATCCCAAATGTTTCTTAGGTCATTACTTCTGCCTTTACTATGCTCTTCTCCTTGCTTCATCTTGAACCACTTGGTGAACCATTTTAACTCTACCTTGACCTCTTTTCTTGAGTCCCTTACTCCTTATCAACAATCTCTCTGATAACCACTAGCCTTAGATTACTCCCATCGTCCACTGCCTTCATTTCTCTTTATGTTTTGCTGAAAGAAACTGGAGAAAATCATTTACCATGATGCCTTGGTCTATTACAAATCTGTTATATAAAATCAACAAGATCAATACTGTAGCAAGTAAATTCTTTTACATCTCTTTAATGGATACACTGGGGTAGCTAAATGGCACAATAGATAGAGGTCTGGATTTGAAGTCAGGAAGAACTAAGTTCAAAACCAGCCTTAGACACTTAGCTGTGTGACCTGGAGCAAGCCACTTAACCACTGTTTACCACTGGAGAAAGAAATAGCAAACCACTCCACTTAGCCCAAGAAAACCCCATGGAAAAAGTCCATGGGTCATGAAGAATCTGACACAACTGAAAATAACTGAATGGACACACTATGTCATTCATCACAACAGCTTTTTAAAAACTTTTATTTGTGCTGAAAACTTCCATGGCTCCCCCTCTGCCCACTTTATCAGATAAGAGCCTTGGAAATACCATTTGCCAAGAGGCAAATGAATGATCCCATTCTATCCTATCTTCTCCAGCCAAATTGCTTCTCCTATCACTCTCATTGTCTTACTTATCTTTTTCCTCTCCTTGACTGCTGTCTGCTTCCCTACTGTCTCCAATAGGGAACTTACTTAACGTATTGATCTCCACTAGCTAGTATCGCATATCTTTCTTACATTTTACTGTAAAACTTCTTCATAATGCTATCTGTGATTATATTACATATTACATTTATTACTTCCCCTCTTCTTTTTGTTTCTGACCTCATCATTCAACCAAAACCATTAATTCCAAAGTTACTCAAGATCTCTTAATTGCCAAATCTAATAGTTTTTCTTCTCAATCCTTACCCTCCTTGATCTCTCTTTTCTGTCATCCTTGACACTCTTGATCTCTCTCTTTTTGTTATTCTTGATATTCCCTTTTTTCCAGGTTTCTGTGACATTAGTCTATACAGGTTCTTTTCCTATTTGATCACTCCTTCTCATGTGGTCACGCCCATCATACTGTGAGTTCCTTGAGAGTAGACAGTCTTTTGTCTTTCTTTGTGTTCTCAGAGCTTACAGTGCTTAGCACATAGTAAGCATTTAACAAATATTTATTGCTCTACTGCTACACTTTGTCTTATCTCCAAGGACCAACTCTAACAAAGTCAATGCAATGTTAAGGAAAATCTGAGCCCAAATATCTGTGTTTGAATTCCAGTTTTATTACATATTGCTAAGGTGACTTTGAGTAAATTATATCACCTCTCTGGATTTTAGTTTCTTCATCTGTAAAAAAAAATGGAATTGATGTGGCTAGATTCAATAATTTTTCAGGTCCCTTCCTGGACTTTACTGGCAAGTAGAAAGACTTGTCAAGTTCTTAACCATATTGATTTGAGATGATAGTGGGATCAACATTTAGAGAGGTCTAGAAGCTAGTTTGAAATGTGTATCTGAGTTCAAATCCAGCCTCAGATATTTGACACTTACAAGCTGTGTGACCCTGGGCAAGTCACTTAACCCCAATTGCCTCACCAAAAAACAAAAAACAAAAAAAAAAAGTCCAGAAATGTGGAACTGTTGTTCAGATATAAAGACAAGGCTATAGACACAGACTGCAGAATCATTAGTATAGAGGCAATAATTTAAGTTGGGGAAATGGATAAAGTCACTAACTGTGTTCAAAGAGGAGAGAAGAGCAAAGATGTCATTAACATCTATGTGAAAAGATTGTGTTGGTAAAAAAGCAAATAAGCATGGTTGTTGCTACTTTTCAGTGTTTTACAGCTAGAAGTACTCAATTTCTGTCACAATGTACATAGCAAATATAAGAAAAACATTTTGGATCAAAACTATCATATAGTTTAGAAATACATTGCTTAGGTGGTTAGAAACCTCCAACTCAATGTCAGTCCCATTTAAGTGGGTCCATTATTTTTTTCATGTGGGTGTTCCCTTTATCAGTACAAATCCCAAATGCATCCTTTCTCTTTTATTTAGATTCTTATTCATATGTTTCCACAAATCCTTTCTAGAGAATTGATATAAGTCCCTGAATCTCTTTTACTGACCTTGTGCTTCCACAGCTATCATCTTAATTCACATCTATATATATATATTACTCCTCTCTTAGATTACAGCAGTGGTCTTCTTTCTAGTCTACAAGCATTATGTACACTCTTAGTCAGATAGATATATAGAACATTGTTGTCAAAATAATCTTTGTACACCTTAAAATAAGGTAGGTAGGTGGCTCAGTGGATCCAGTACTGGGTCTGAAGTCAGGAAGAACTGAGTTCAAATACAGCTTCAGACACTCACTAGCTGTGTCACCCTGGGAAAATCACTTAACCTCTGTTTGCCTTAATCCACTGGAGACGGAAATATCTTTGCCAGTTTCTTTGCCAAAACAAAACAAACAAAAAAAAAAAAAACAAAAAAAACCCCTCACAAATCCACAAAGATTCAAACATGACTAAATGATTGAACAACAGCAACACTTAAAATACTATGTAAATTTTACATAGACCTAATGCACAGGACTGGCCAACTCACTACCATCTTCAAAAAACTGAGTTTTTTGAATGCAGTACTTACTGAATGTACTTACAAACTTTTCAATTTGATATTTACAATCCATGACAATTAGACTCTAATGTATATTTCAAGCCTCATAACATTCTGTTCCATATCAGATACTGCCCATTTTAGGCAAACCAGATGGCCAGAGATGGTCTTGCTCTCTCTTCTGACATGATTTCTCCATTTTTGAAACTGTCTTACTACTGTTTGCAATTTGGAATACTAAAGTTCTTATCATGATATAATACATTCGAACGTTTGCCTCATCCCTCTCAAATCCCCACTAGGTTGAGAGTTTCTTATTTGGTTTTACTTGTGTATTTCCACTATCAGACAAGGTATATTACACATTGTTCTTTGATATTTCAATGGATCTGTTATCTCACTGATATTGTCTTCATTAACCCTACCACGTTCTTTCATTTAGTATGTCTCTTGTCTCATAAATCATCCATAGTGAGTCCACCCAGTGTGTTGGAGGCCTCTCTCTACATCCCTTAATATTTGTGGAGACCAATAAGACTGTCTATTAATTATCTCCTACTTTCTTCTTGTGGTCCACTCACCTTCTTTCCTGGTACACATATTTCTGATAGCTTCCTTTACACTGAAATTTTTCATAGATAATGAGCTTAATTGTGTGGTTTCATTTTGTTTGTTAGTTTGTTAGAAGGAATTAAGTGAACTAAATTCTGAGTTCAGAATTCTTGAAATAGTGACTGTTATTACAATGCTGTAGCTCTCTATTTCATATGTGAAAATATTCAGTCAAAGTTTACAGACTATATTACTAATGCAGAAAGGATCACTCATTGTATTTGCTGTCTGTGAATTAGCATTCTGAAGATAAGATGGTTTTATTATCTTCTGATTACTATAATCTAGGCAGTACTATGCTGTCTTTTGATTGATAACCGCATTATATATATATATATAGATAGATAGATAGATAGATAGATAGATAGATGGATAGATAAACACAAACTCCACTAAGATAGCACAGCAAATGTTATAACCTAAAATAACTTAAGCAGAAAATTAACTGGATGTTTGCACAATACACCTGAATAACCAGTTGCTCTGTTACATGAATGAATCATTTCTTGTACTGTTTCTACGTGAAGAGGATAGACTGACTTCTTTTGCTTTCACTAATTTTCTATTTATATTGCAAAAATCATGTGGAGGTAACCAGTCAAATATAAATTTTGACATAGCTCTGTCTCTGTCTTTCTCTGTCTCTCTCAGTCTATCTCTCTCACTCTCCTCCTTATCCTATTAAATTTGAACTTGAGTTAATTCCCCATTTTAATAAAAATATGATTTTGGATTTTAGGGAACTCTCATTCCACATCTTCTTGAGGCCTTGACCACTTTAAAGCCAGGTCAACATGATTTTCCAGCCTGGCATGTATGAGGTAGACAAAGTCATGGCTGATTACCTATAACATATTTTAGAGGACTCATTAAGAATAAATTTTATGTTATTCTTGTACCTCAAAATTTAGTTACCTTTTCATGTAATTGGAATATTAAGGATAATTTGAGGTGGTCTACTGTGCGTGTCCAAGAAATTTTAAATATTTAATCATAGTCCTAAAAGAACAGTCATATGATGCTAAATAGACATAATGTGATGATCCATCTGAAATGATTCCAAATTATACCATATTTACTAATTGCATGATTTATATTTCAGATAGAAAAGTTTTCAAATTCTTAACCAAACAGGATTAGACAATCTGTAAGCAATATAATATGTAAAATCAGGAGTTAGAGTCCCAGATCTGCTTTGCCTTAGCTATGAGACATTTGACTTAAATTCTCTGAACCTCAGTTTCTTCATCTTCAAAATAGGAATAATGCGATTTCTGCTATTTCATAGAACTATGAAGATCAAATAAGATGATATAAATAAATGGACTTTTAAGACAAAAAAAACCTATCTAAATATCATCCAATGCTATCATTATTATTTTTTATTTTGAAAATTATTGAAACTATTTTCTTAAAGTTGCTTGATTTTTATTTCTTTTTCACATTTTATTGTGAAATTTATCCTCTAAGCAGCAGCTCAGGGGAAGATGTATTAGAAATGACAACCTTTAATTTTCATCCCTGTTTTTCATTTACTTAGCTATTTTGACTTTGGAAATAAGGCCATGCTAGCTGAGGATGAAAACTTTTTAGTGTGATTTTAAGTTCTTGAGAAAATAGTCTTATGAGAATTTTGGGTTGTGGCTGGACTCCACAAGAATGGGGAAAATATTCTATTGATTCCTTATTGCTGACTGTGGATAAGTCTCTTGCTTTTATCACCTCTGGCTGCTCCTCTAGAAAGGGGGAAATGATTTGAAATTAAATGAATGATAAAAATGAATTAATACCATAGGATAATATAAATAATATCATCTTATGACTTTATTACATCAATTTCAATATATAAATTTGAATTGGTCTGACATTTGACTAAAGTTTTATTATGAATACATAAATATGAAATACTGCTTGCTTCTCAGTATTTGATATTTTGGTAGGGAATAGCAAGTTTACAAAGAAACTCAAATTCAGCAACTTTCCCCAGAGTTTTAATTAAACTTTGTGCTACTCTACATGATAGTATTATATAATATCACAAAGAAATTGATGGTGTAAGTATTAACAAAGATATAAATTCTCATTTTAATGAGTACAGACAAATTATATTATAGGTTTAAGACTAGAAACAAATGGAGAAAGGTATTTATCAAAATAAATTACATTTATAGTGTTTGAATCACCACATTTAACTGTTTAAAGAAGTTTATTATTCTCAGAGGTGTACTACTGAAAGCATAATATTATTCAGTTATTAAGAAATTTTTAAATTCAACACTAGGAAGAATTTTTTTTTCTCCCTTTAGTTCATATTTGATTGACAGAGAAGAGAATTGGCCCTAATGTAAGATGGCTGAAGAAATTGGGCAAAAATACTTGAATATGAGTTTTTTCCATGTGTATATGAAGTGTCTGCCTCAGGCTGTATTCTGGCCTCCCTCATAACCATCTTTCTATTTTCAGGGCAGTGATCAAGGTATCCTTGAAATCTTATAGAATTTCCTCAGGATACCCTATTTAGAAAAAAAAAAGTTTGTTCTGACATTTAAATATGTTTACCCCTTGAGGTTAAAAACATGTTGCTGGGTATTCCTAAATTTTCTTCATTTAAGTCTAAATTCAATGCCTCATTTTGGGGTAGAACAGACCTTCAAGTTTCAAATGCCACACAAGAGAAGACCTTATTAATGTGAGAACCTTTTGACTATAAGACTTCTTATGGAATATTTATCTGCCCTCTGAGGATAAGCCTAGCTAAGTATGGAGAGGCTCATCACCAGAAGGTTGACCACCAGGTAAATATTTTCAGCCACAACAACTCATAGAGTCCTATGTTGGCAGTGGGTGGTTGGAATGCTGGGGTGGAGAGAGAGACAGAGACAGAGAAAGAATTTGCTTCAGTGAAGATATCCTTACAGATACAATCACATATCCTTATAGTAAGAAATGGCCATTCCAAGATCTGGAGTACGTGGCTAAGATAGCAAAGTTCACTCTTTTTTTCCCCCTCAAAGAATAGAGTGAAATTTTACTATCACTTCCATAAAATTTCACTTCCTCTTATTTGTTGCTTCTATTTTATCCTGATCCTTACTTCTCCAACCCCTATAAATCTGTCCATACTACTGGTTTGCTCTGATGTTTGGCTTTGCTATTCTTATTATGCTATTTCTTCTTTCTTGTTGTCCTCCTTGCCATCATCATTGTCTTCCTCCTTCTCTCCTTCTCTCCATATAGCGAGTCATATTCTTGCATGTGGATGCTGTATCCAAAGGAATATACATTTCAACTGCTTATACTTCAAAAGAGATCTTGGGGCTTACTGGCTAGATTTTTCATTCTTCCTCATTTATTTATTCTATCATTATCCTTTTTTTTTCCTGAAAAACTGAGACAATTAACTCTTTCATCTCATGTATTTTTTCATTTATGACTTCTTGAAATATTGCTCTGGAAAACTAGACTTTGTTAAAGCCCATTGGGATTCAAATGAATTTACTTGACTATCCCTTTAAGACCAAATCAATCTGGCTTTTACTGATTGGCCAATAATAGGTCCCAGTCCAAGCCTAACTTGTTCATTGTTTAGGTTTTGATGGCCCAAAGTGAGTAAATAACAATTGTTTCTGTTCTGGCCAGAAACTCTGAGGGTCTTTCCCTATCAGACTGATTCTTTTATGAAGATAAACTAGACCATCTTTTGCTGCAATTCTTACCTAGCCTTTAAATACTGAATGGGCATTGCATCAGATAAATTGAGACCTGGGAAAGACCTTAGCTTAAAAAGGCCAACAAACATCCCCCACTGCATCCAGGGCCATCACCAGTCATCTTCACCTATGTCTTGCTGCTGGACTCCAAAGACTCTGGTGGAGAGGGTGAGGCTGATGACTTTGCACAACTCTGCTTCACTTAAATCCAATTCATTTGCAAGTCATGACATCACCCTCCTGAAGTCATTGTTCCTCTTTGAAAACAAAGGATGAACAAAAATAATCTGTGCCTGAATATTGTTTCCTGAATCATCACCCCTGCACTGGCAAAAATAAATAAATAAATAAAAATCCTCATTTGATCAATCTATCCCCAGCAAACATTGTCCTATATCTCTCCTTCCTTTTGTGTCTAAACTCCCTGAAAAGGCCTTCTACAATAGGTGTTTCCACTTCTTCCCCCTTTATCTCTCTATCCCTGGTTTCTGTCATTATCAACGGAAACTTTTCTCCAAATTTACCAATAATCTCAATTGCCAAATACCTTTTCTCATTCTTCATCTTCCTTGATACTTCTGTAGCCTTTGACACTGTTAATCATTCTCTTCTCTTTGATATTTTCTTTTGGTTCTAATTCCTCCTCTCTGACCACTTCTTAGTCTCTTTTCCTGAAACTTCATCCAGTTTATGCCCACAAACTGTAAGTGTCCCACAGGAATCCATCCTGAGTTTTCTTTTCTTCTCTCTCTATCCTATTTAACTTGGTGAACACATAAGCAAGATAGCTTCAATTATCTTCTCTATGTCAATGATTCTCAAATCTGCATCTTAAGCTGGATATCCTTTGAATATCTTAAATTCAGCTTACTAAAAACTGAACTCATAATCTCCTCCCTATCCCCTACAAAACTTCCTCCCTTTCAAACTTCCCAATTACTATTGAGAGCGCCATCATCCTCCCAGTCACTCAGGTTCACGACCTAGGTGTCATACTTGACTCCTCACTCTGTCTCCCCTCTCCCCTCCTAACTAATCTGTTGTCAAGGCTTATCTATTTTATCTTTGTACCATCTGTCAAATGTGCCCCCTTCACCCATCTTACAGGCCCTCATCTCCTCAAGCCTGGACTATCGCAATAGCCTGCTGGTGGGTCTGCCTGCCACAAGTCTCTCTCTACTCCAGTCTATTCTCCACTCAGTTGTCAAAAGTGCTTCTTTGTAAGAGTGCTTCTAAAGCACAAGTCCCACCGTATGGCCCCCTACTCAATAAACTCCAGTTGCTCTTTATCATCTCCACAGTCAAATATACAGTCTTCTGTTTAACATTCAAAGCCCTTCATTACCTAGTCATCTCCCCTGCCCCAATGCACTGTTCAATCCAAGGACATTTACTTTCTTGATATTCTTTGAATAAGATGCTCTATCTTCTGACTTCAGGGATTTTCCTTGGCTATCCCTGGTACATGGAATGCTCTCCCTCCTTATCTCCATTCCCTGGATTCCCTGGCTTCCTTCAAATCCCAGCTAAATTATCATCTTCAACAATAAACCTTTTTAAAAAATTTTACTAACTTCTCACCATTAATTATTTCCTATTAATCTAGTATATAGCTTGTTTGTGCATAATTGTTTGCATCTTGTCTCCCCCATTACATTGTGAGCTCCTCAAGGACAGGGACTGTATTTTGTCTGTTTTGTACCCCCAGTGACTGGAGCAAAGAAAGGTCTTAATACACATTTATTGACCAAATGAATGACTGCCTTGCCTGATAATTCAGTCACACAGCTCCCCAGCAGTGAGTCACTCAACCTCTTACAGTGGCTGCAAAACCAGTCTTATAGTTGGAGAAATATAATCTTAATCCACTAATCTGCAAATTTGAACATACCAGAGAATTCCAGGTATAGAGAGAAGGAAACTCCTTTCAAGATCTCTAGTACTTAGCACAGTGTTTGGTACATAATAGGTACTTAATAAATGTTTATTGAATATAACTGAATTGAACATACATATTCCCCATAAGAGTGGGAGAACTGAATTGGCTCATGCTATAGAAAATCAGATAGCAATCATTTTTGAACATTTTCTCTTTACAATGTTTCTATTTATATTGGCTTTCAGTAGTCTGTTATTTGCTCTGAGAGAAAACTGAAAAAATTAGAATTCTTCTTATCATACATCTGCAAATTTACTTAAAAGCTTAGATAAGCATATGAAACTAGTTCCATTTCTAAGTAACTTTCACATTTTAGAATATCATTATTGCAATCTTAACAGATGGAACAGCAAAAAAAAAAATTAAGGACTGACTATTAGCACAGACTTCTAATTGCAAGTTTAAATTTTTTCTTAACTGACTGTCAAAATCTAAGTGATGAATCAGGCAAGAAAAATTAATAAATCTCACAATGTAAATAGTTCTAGTATTGGTATGAGAAATCTCAGTGTCATATCCAAGAAGGAATGTAATGATGACTCAAAACATAGAACCCCTTCCCACAGGAATTTTCCTATATTGGGTTTTTCTGAAATTCCAGGTACAAAAATGTGAAAGGGAAAGAAAAATATTTAGTTTTTTTGACTTTGATAGTGATAGAATATAAATTATAAAGCATCCTTATCAATATAGGTTTCTTAAATTTGCATGAATAAAAACATGTAATTTTTACTTGTTTAAAAATGTTGATATAAATTTCCCTCCCTCTGCAACTCCTTTCCCCTCTCCCATATGGAGACACAAAGAAGCAATGTGGCCTACTTTTAACTGAGAGAAAAGTTTCCAGCTGTACTGACTGATGGAAGATAAAATTATGTATCTTCTACATATGAATGAATGCCATTAAAGCAATATAAAATCCATTCCTCAATGTTTGATCTATATATTTACATTTATATTATATGTCTATATGCATATATGTGTGTGTATATGTGTGTATATATATATATATCATTGTAAAACATTTGTTTTCCCTATAAACTTCATTTAATTTAAACCAAATTGAATACATTGGATTTTGAAGTCTCCTTAAAATTTTCATCCCATGTGATTACAATGCCTTCATTAATTTTAATTTTAAAATCTTTTTTGAAAAGTAGTCATATATATTTATATTTCTGATTATTGTGAAAAGATGAATTTTCAAGCAATCAGTGCTTACTAATTTTATCCTGACATATTTTTTTGTAATTGAGTTACAAATCCTTAGAAATTGAAATTTATATAAGACAAGCAAAAACACCACACCAAACCTGCCAATTTTCAAACTGTTTCTGAAAGTAAAAGCTAAAAGATGCACCTCTGGTGTTGGAAGAGTTATAGCGTTATAATGCTATTTGTTCCTAGGTGCCTTTCAGTGGGTTGATCATGACCTTATAAAGCTATACATTTCTCAATTACCTTGAATTTTTATTTTTATTATGAATTATAAAATCATCAACAAAGATAAACAATTCTATAAACTAAGAAGTTCATAAAAAATAGGATTTTATATAAGAACCTTGACTATAGTCTATACAGTTTTTAAAAATATATACATTATATTTAACATGATAGTAGCAACATTACCATACTTGCCTGTGCCCCATTTTGATCTTTCTTCTACATCTCAGTATTTTTTTTCTTTTTGCATCACTATCATTCAACTCACTCCTCTCCCTAAATTCTGTTCCCAATGGAAGCACCACTTCTAACAAATTAGTATAGTCAAGCCACACACAGAAATGGTGTTGTTTGAGTATTGTCTGAAAATCTATGTCCTATTTTTCACCTTCAACGTATCACTGTTCTACCAAGATGTGTGTGACAATTAAAAAGGTTCAACAGACATAGTTTCTGGGTAATTTAATCATTTCTATTAATAAGGTCCAAAAGTTATTAGTAAAAGTATGGTCATTTGTCCATTCTCTTAAACCAAAGAGCCCTAATGGTGGTGGGGTAACAGTTTATATGCCCTTCAAAGACAAGATGTTCCACAGGGGTGGCAACCAACTAGGATTAGTTAACACAATTATCAGGTGTGGACTATATTAAAATGAAGGTCTTGGAGTATGTGACTTAGGTCACTCACCTTTCTTGGACCTGTCTGAGCAAACACAATGAACAGGAAGAGTCATTAGTCTAAACTTAGAATTTCTTTTACTGTTGGATTAGATCTTGGTCTGGGGAAAGAGATTTCCCACATTGATTGGTTTCTGGATGAGGAAGTAGAAAAGGGGAAAAATCTTGGTCCTAATATAATAACTAGATATTAAATATGAGAGAAATATTAATTTTTCACTTGTGGGAATAGCATTATCAATCTTATGAAGTCTTATTCAATCATGTCATTGATCAGAGTTTCTAATCTTTTCAAAGCTTTTATTTTATTTTTTACAATGTTGTGTTCATTGTATAAATAGTTCATATTCTGATTATTTCATTCTGACTTCATTCATCCAAGTTTTTGTAGGTTACTCTGAATTATTTCTTACAATGCGATGATATTCCATTACTTTCATATACCGAAATTTGGTCATCCATTTCACAATTGCTAAATATCACCATCTTTAATTTATAGTACCTTATGACAACAAAAAATATTGCTACAGATATTTTTGTGCATGTGTCCTTTGTCTCTATTTTTTGATCTTTCCAGGAACATGTTTCAGAAAGTAGCATTGATGGCTCAAAAGGCATATATAGTTTAGAGACTCTTGGGGCATAGTTCCGAATTAATATCCAGAATGTTTGTAGCATTTCATAGCCTCAGCAACAACATATTAGTGTCCTTGTCTTCTCATGCCTCTTCCAGCAATTGTCATTTTTTTCCTTTTTATCTACCAACCTAATGGCTATGAGATGAAACTTCTAAATTGCTTTAATTTTTATTTCTCTTATTATTGGTGTGTTAAATCATTTGTATATGGTGTTAGCTGTGTGAGTTAAGAGGCATATATTCATATGTAAGATGTGGAGAAAGAAACAACATGATTTGACAAAGTCAGATATGTAGGATGAATGAGACAAAGAACTGTCTCAGTAATATCAATTGCGTACTTTGTGACAAAAAGAAAAAGTCAATTCAGGTTATGTATGTGTGTGTTTACACACATATTTACATATACATATATATGAATATGCATATGTTTATGTGCCTGACTCCCCACCCTCCCCCAACTGAAAGAACAGTTGAACTAGTATCTGACCACTGCTCCCTAGAGAGCTAGTTGTTTCAAAGTAACTCTTACAGCCAATTTATTAAATCAACTTTTTCCACGCTTCCTGGTTGTTGGTATTTCTAGGTCAAAGAGTCACAAAGGTCACAGTTGTGTTGCCCTTAGGGCATAATTCTAAATTGTTGTCCAGAATAGTTTGACCAGTTCACAACTCTACCAACAATGTATTAGTGTCCCTATTTTTCCACATCCCCTCTAGAATTTCTTGTTTTCCTTTTCTATCATGTTAGTCAATTTGATACATACAAGGTGGTAACGCAGAGTTGTTTTAATTTGCATTTCTCTAATCAATAGTGATTGGGAGCATGTTTTCATATAACTATTGATAGTTTTGATTTCTTTTTCTGAAAACTGCCTGTTCATATCATTTTGACACTTATCATTTTGAGAATGGCTCTTATTTTTAGAAATTTGACTCAGTTTACTATATATTTGAAAATGAAGCCTTTATCAGAGAATTTTTGTGGAAACATTTTTCCCAGATTCTTGTTTTTCTTCTAATTTTGTCTGCATTGGTTTTGTTTTTACAAAAAAAATATAATTTTCTGTAATCAAAATTATCCATTTCCCCTTCTATGATTCTCCCTATCTCTTGTTTGGTCATAAACTCTTCCCTTATGCATAGACAATTATGCTTATAGGTTTCCTAATATTGAAGCAGCCCTGCTTTCCTAGTATAAACTCCACCAGGTCATAGTGAATAATTTTTGTGATATATTACTATAATCTCCTTGCTAGTATTTTATTTAAAATTTTTGCATCAATATTTATTAAGGAAATTGGCCTGTAGTTTTCTTTCTCTGTCTTTTTCTTGGGTTAGGCATCAAACCATATTTGTACCATAAAAGGAATTTGATAGGACTCCTTCTTGATCTATTTGTCTCATGCTTTTCTAAAAACCTGTGTAATATAATATATTATGGTTTTATACAGGGCTAGTAAATGGCACAGTAGATAGAACCAAGCCTAGAAGCAGAAAGAACTAAACTCAAATCTGGCTTTAGGCACTTACTAGATATGTGACCCTTGGCAAGTCATTTAACCTCATTTGCTTCAGTTTCCTCATCTGTAAAACAAGATAGAGGAGGAAATGTCAAGCAACTCCAGTATCTTTGTCAAGAAAACCCCAAATGGAATAAAAAAACGATCACACATGACTGAAACAACTAAACATCAATGTGTATTTATTTATATATGTCCACGCATATATATGTAAACATGCATACACATATGTTCTATATATACATAAGTATGTATATATATACACATTCATACATACATATATACACATACATTTACACACATTTCTGTCATTCCTCATTTGTACTATAAAACTCACAAGTGCAAAGACAATGTATTTTCTAAAATTGTTATATCTCTCCAACACCTAGCTCTGCAAATAATAGATAACTTTGTGGGTTCCAGGATTAAAAAAAAAATGACACAGCCCCTGTCTTCAAACAGGTTTATACTCCACAGAGAGATATAACATAAAAACAAATAAATCTTATAGAGTGCAAGAGTTTAGGGTTGTGATATGATTCAGGTTCATCCAGTGATTTAACTTCAGGATTTGAACAAAATTAAACACCCATAGATTCTATATTATTTAATCAAAGACATTTACTGAACAGTTTCATGGGAAAAAATCTAACAAGGACATCACATTGATTCAATTGCACATATCTTCCTTAATCTCCACATTTGCCACCTTTGTATGCCTGATTGGCCTGAGAATTATTAGGTTAACAGGGCTATCTTACCAATTTTAGCCACAGTTCTCACTTAGTGGTCCCTCCATATCAATTTCGGTTTAGTGATGAAGATCTAGTGGTTCAATTGGCCTCATAGTGCCACCACTCTATCAATCTTGGCCTATCAATTCTGACTTAAAGATACTACCCTAGTGATACTGTCCTAGTAGTGTCTGCCTTAGTAGTGTAACCCTTTAGCAGAAAGTTATGTCAATGATTTGGACTTATAGTTTCAAGGATCAAAGATGATTTCATTTCCTTTTCTGTGTGGTGGGTGTAAGGTGGAGAACTAGACTAAAGTACATGAAGATGATATTGTGGAGCAAAAAGACAAATGGACTTAAGAAGATTTGAAGCAGAAGAGCAATAACAGCCAGGATAATTAGCCAAGGTTTTACTGAAGTGATGACATCTTGGTAGAGCAACGAAGAAAGAGAAGGATTCAGAAAAGCATAGCTGAGGAGCAAGTGTACTTCAGGAATAAGGAGTCATACCTGTGAATGTACAGATATGAGATATAAAATAATGAGATTGTGGATAACAGGTAGTTTATTTTACAAGAAGGCAGAGTGAATAAATGGAGAAGTTTGAAATAATGCTGGAGAAGTGAGCTGAGGACAAATTGGGCTGAACAAAGGGTTTTGTATTACATATTAGAGGAAAGGAGACACTGAAAGTTTAGAAATGTATAAGAGTGATGTCTTAGGGAATAATGTATAAAAAGTAGTAGTAGTAGTAGTAGTAGTAGTAGTAGTAGTAGTAGTAGTAGTAGTAGTAGTAGTAGTAG